>NC_056741.1:1883269352-1883311852 GCF_019279795.1 Protopterus annectens
ATATTGTGCTTAACACATGTTTAGGCCTGGTAGAAACTGTAGTGGCATATCCATATTTGTTAGAAATTGCATAAACGTAATACAGATACTGAGAGACATATAAGCACAGAGTACAGAGACTGAAATCAAACTAAATAGGATCAGCTATCAGATCACTAAAAGGTACAGACTCCCAACCATGTCACCCGTAAATCATATAAAAGATTCCTAAATATGCTTAATGAACTCCCTATAAGTAAAAATGCTATTATTCTAGGTGACTTTAACTATCTGTTGATAAACTGAGAAACATACACTACCAGTGTAAAATAGTCACAAACATTCTTAGATTACATAAACAATAATTCCCTAGACCAGATTAAAGAACCCATTAGAGGACAGAATATATCTGATTTGGTCCTTCCAAACATATCCACTATTCACATGTTGTCTTCCTGTCTGGCCAAGTCTGAACACAACCAAATAACCTTCTCTACCAAAATCTCAAAACCAGCCGATTCAAACATCAAAGAATTGAAGGATTTCAAATGTACAAATCTTTTGCAAATGTATGATGACATGTCTAAATTCAAGCATAACTGTATTACTCAAAGTGTTAATATGGATAAAATGTAGACAAATAAATTCTACTTGAACCCACACAACTATATTATTTTGACAGTCCTAATTGGATCAAAACAATAGGGGAAGTTTAAAAGCAAACCAGCATTGTTGTCATCTTGCATATATAAACTCTACAATAAAGTAAACTCCTTAAACTTCACAGTAAAGCAAAATACCCTCATATCATGGATGACATCAAACAGTTAAGGAACTTAAAAAGCCCATCAGAGAAATTAGGTGTCCCATGAATACAGACAGGCAAACAAAAACTAAAGACAACTACAAATTGTTCATCAATTATAGCAGGAAAATAAGGAATTACATTCAGTGGTGCTCAGAGCCTAGTCACAGTGGTGTTACTTACCCTGATGCAGTAGATACTCCAACATACTTGCAAACAAATTTATTGCCAGCTTCAATCAAGAGAAAACTATACCAAGCCCACTTATACCAGAGCGACCCAGACCATCAACAGTCACAAATGAGCATGTATTAAAAGTCTCATCTATGGAACCTGATAACATGATTGCCTAATAAACAGCACTAAATGAGCACTGGCAAACCCACTCCTTAATCTTTTAACCTAAGCCTAGAAATGGGCACTGCCCATAGATGTGGCACACAGATGATATGATGCTAGTTCACAAAGGTAGCCCAACTATTGACCCTGGAAATCACAGGCCCATCAGTCTAATGTGTGTTATATGCAAAGCCATGGAGCGTATCATAACTAATGTAATAAACTATGATATCAGACATCTTATCAGACTCAACCTTCTTCAGGTTGATTTTGTCAAACTCCTTCAAAAAAGGTAATCCAAGCAATGGACTGTGGACAAAATATCCATACAGCATGCCTGCTTTAGCCAAATCATTTGACACCATACCATATGCAAATATAATACCAAGCTAAATGAGTCCAAAATTTGACCCATATATGGTTAGTTGGATAGTAAACTGGCTTAATGACATTACTTGTACAGTGATGGCAGGGTGCACAGCCTTAAAGACCATGAAGGTAGTTAGAGGGATCCCTCAGGGATTGGTGTTGGAACCCGTGCTATTCTGTATCTGCTTCTGAGATCTTCATCTGTCAGACCTCAATCTGTCAAATGATGATCTTTTGGTTAACAAAGTTTGCAGAAGATTGTAAGATGGTAAGTCTTTGTTAAGTCGCCTTCTGACACACAGGTGGTCTAATAGGATTTGTCAATAAAAAAAACAAAACTGGGCTCAAACTTAACTCTAAAAAGCACAATATTGTTGTATTCAGTATGAAAGTCCTAGCTCCAACTTGTAATTGAGATAGCACATCACTCTAATGTGAAAGCAGTGAGAGACCTGATTAGTTGGGTGGATTGTTCCCTTATGTTTAACCATCATTTTTCAATGATGATGAGGAATTACTTTCACCTCACACAGCTCATAGCAAAATGCATCTCCTCCATGTCAAAAGAATTCCTCACCTTTTTGTATTCTGTACTGACTTGGCCCACCAGAGAGTACAATGCCTCACTGGGATATACCTTACTAAACATGTCAAGCAATTGGAAAGACCTCAGAGGTTCTTAACTATAGCTGTCAACTGTCCAGATGTTCACAGAATGTCCAGATTTTTACCTCATATTTTTGGTCTGCTCCTCATAAAGCTTGTGGTTTTCTGATAAATCAGCAAGGACTGAATGCACTGAATAATGACAGCCATTTAAGTTTCAGTCTTCATATCCTTCAGAAAATCCAAGGCAACACAAACCATTTTATTCTAGCAACTTTCTAAGATTATACAAATAACATTTAGACTTTGTTCCTATTTTGGGGCCTTTGTCCCTACATTAATTTTGGCTTTGTCCAGATTTCTTGTGCTATGAGATTGCTAACTAAAAAGATTAATGCTGTTGAAACACCTGAGCTACAAAGAGAGATTGGAGGCTTTATTTCAATACTGTATAGATGCAGCAAGAGTGGTCTGTGCCTTATTAAAGAGCAATAAGGGATCCTGTTGTCAAAGAACTCTTGTACCTTCAAAAATCAAACAGTAGCCCAATGCTAGAGGCAGTGATCTAAATTTTCCCCTGTAAGTACATAGGACAAGATGGAGTGAAAGATTTAACACCCAGCAACTTCCCCTTTTTTGGAACAAGGTTTATCTCCAAATTAGGTAGTGTGACTCACTATCTGCCTTTAGAAAGAGACTGAAGAACTGGCTGGGTTTTCATAAATTCACCCCTGGTAATACTGGTCTGTCCCTCCTTGAAAAGAGAGGTAAGGCCTAAGGATAGGTACTAACAAGGCAGAAATGGTCTGGCAGCCCAGATATCTTCTATCTCGTATGATCCACTTCTATGATCCTGTATGTCTCCTGAGCTGGTAACTCAGACATCATGGTGACATAGATCTCTACCTTGCATTTGCAGGGTTTAGGGCTCAATAACCAACTCTGGTCACTGTCTTTGAGTCTACGTGTTCTTCCTGTATCTGTGTGGGTTTTCTCTGAGTGGTACAATTTCTTCTCAATCTCTCAAAAACATGTTGGGTGATTAGTTATCCTAAATAGTATGTATATATATATATATATATATATATATATATATATATATATATATATATATATATATACTAGCCTTGCCCTTGTGAAAAGTGGCTAGGTGCAAGGTAACAACAAATAGCTATTGGGGACAACCTTTGTCAGAATTATATTTTATTTTGCACTTTTGCAATTTGCCTGATTTTTGTTGAACACTGTTCTACATTTAGTTTGCTGCTAAGATCTTTGTTGTTGTTGTACTATGTTTTTTTTTTCCTACCTGAATATTGGAATGTTTGGTATTTCTTAATATACCAGCATTGTAACAGCTCTACAACATTGTATGTTTAAGTTTTGGTGTTCCCATAATGTGTGATTCTTTGTTTGGAGGATTGTTTTCTTTGATTACACCTCCTTCAAGTTGGGTCATGTTTATGTGTGGCCTTAGTCTGTGAACTGTAAGAATCACAGAAGATCATGGAATTGTTGCAGAGTTAATTTGTGGATTGTGCTTGCTGCCTATTTTTGGACTTTTTTTTCTTGGAGTTCATTTGTACTATAGTAGCCATGAACCAATGCATTGGGCTGCATGGGATTTCAGCTGTCAGAGAATGCTAGATGTACATTATTTTTATTTTGGTATTGTGGTACTAGAACTGTGTATGTACTTATGGTTATATCACTGAAGACGGTGAAAATACAATAAAGTTTATGTGTGTGTGTGTGTGTGTGTGTGTGTGTGTGTGTGTGTGTGTGTGTGTGTGTGTGTGTGTGTGTGTGTGTGTGTGTACATGCCCTTGTTCTATGTATTGGAAGGACTATTGCAAAATCCACCTGAATAAATAATGCAGTGCCTGCTTATCCTTGTGATTTCTGGGTCCAGCTTTGGCTTAGAACTTGTGTAGTGAACATTTATGAATGTTGGCAAATAGGAAACCATGACTGATGTCCAGTTTGACCTGTACAATGTCAAGTGGGCCTGGTTTACTGGAGAAAGTGTACCATACCAATTACTGTTGCTTGTTAGATACAATCTGATTATTGTCTTTTGTTATTCATGTTTTATTTTACATTCAGAGCTTATCTGCTCAGACTCAGCAACCTTAATATGTATATATATATATATATATATATATATATATATATATATATATATATATATATATATATATATATATATAGAGAGATTATCATTATAATATATATATTTTTTACTTTACTGTGAGTTATGTGTAGTGTTTAGGAAATAGGCACTCAAACTTGAAGTTGAAGCTGAAGATATGGCTGAAAAAGATTCATGGAGCAGTGTACTTTTCTAGTTAACAAATGATAAATAAAAATTTAGATTGTGCCTTGCTGATGTTTTGCATATTTTTTTCAGATGTTACATGCATCTAGAGGCTTGATTCCCATAAGATACACAAGCATTAAATGTAGTACGCTTTCCCTTTTAAGAATATGTTCATTAAATTCCTTCTGGAAATTAAAATTTGCCATTTTTGATGACGATTTCTGAACTACACTTTCTACATCTACATCTTGCAAAGATCAGTTATGCAGATCTGAATACATAGTGTTCCATGAGGTCTTGCCAAACAGCTGCAGAAAAGAAAAGCAACTTCCCACTTTCTATTAGTTATGCCTCTTTTGTGTGTTACAATAATGAACCACAGTTATGTTCTACTCTGGCATAATTTTTGAGACTTGTCATCTCTTATCTCAAGTCCCTTTTTTCTTTTGTGTTCTTCTTTCCATTTGTGCATTGTTTCCATTGCACTGGCATAATATTTTACATTTCATTGTCCTAAAACTAAATTTCCCTGCTCAGTCTGTTCATTAAATCCTGTTTAGTTTCTATGCTTTATTCTTATATCTAGTATTAGTCTTTAAACCTTCTACATATGGTTTTATCATCTGCAAAAATATGTATAGTGCGTCACTAAGAGACCTGTTGTACTGCTTTCAAAGACATGGAAAAGGACTCACCACTGTAGCAGTAGGACAGAATCAAATTTGTTTTAGGCAAAAGTGTTGTAAATGTTAATTACGATTCTGAAAAAAGGTTTGATAACCATGAGGGTGTAATCTCATTCCCCCTAGGTGCAAAGATTTTGGAGTTAGTTAAACTATATACGGGCTATATAACACACAGACCTGACATTGGGACTTGGTATCACAAAAAAACATTTTGAAAACATTAGTTTTGAGTTCAATTTCACACATTCAAACATAAACAGAACACATCTGACATGATGGCTTTCATATAAATGACTTGGATCTCACTCTGTAACCTTCATAGCATTGCAGTAATTAGTTTGTCTTGTTAGGTTGCAACATTTACTGTTATATGCTTCCATTCCAAAGCTAACTGGTTCACTTTTTTTAGTGATACAATGGAAAAATTCCAAAGGGTTTGCCGTTGGTGTAAGTGGCTAACTCTGGTGCAATACCTGTCTATAAAATTTGCACCAAGTGCAAATATTTTAGAATCTGGTCCTGTGTCAATTTCCCAAACTAGGACACATATATCTGCTATTCTTTCCAGTATGCACACCATCTACTCAAAGAAATATTTTAAACTCATCTGACATGAAATTGTCACCAGGAATCTGTGCTGCCCTGAGTCCTTTGCTCTAATGACATCTAGATATTTTATAGTTAACTCTTTCGGAAATGATTCCACAATTCACTGATGAACTCACATAAATCAATGTCAGACAAAAAAATTATGTTTTATTTTATGTATTCCATATGACATGAAAATTCTGAATTTGTAAACGTGTAAACCTTATGGATCTGCATAATTGTATTGAGCATGAGAGCTGGGTGTGGGTACCAAAGTTTTAAGTAAGGAAATCAGTCCATGAAAAGTGGCATTGGGGTTATGGAAAAGGAGATACCAGTAAATAAAACAGATGGTGACAAGTGGGAAAACTCTTTTATGGATTTATCTTCACCTAACATTAAATGTACTGCGATATAATCAGGCTCTTGACTACACTGAATTTGTCATGGGTAAAATACAATCCAAATTAACAGAACTGTTTTATGGTTTAGAAGGATTATTGATGAAAGGGATTGACAGTTTCTCCTAATTATGTTGCATTGCTTCAGAAAATATTATCATGTTTTTTTCCCAGAAATTTCAAATACAAATATTGCAGAATACAACCAATTCCCTGTCCAGTTGTGTATTCTTGAAAATACTAAAATGAGCTTTCTGCATTCTTTTGTAATCTAGAACTGTGTAATGCAGATGGTATGTAGCGATACTAGAGATGACAGTGTGAAAAAGACAGATAACTAACTGATATACTATACATATTTTACTGTATGTGGAGAAATACTCATTATGTAAGTCATCAGTATCTGATCCCTTTGTAGTAAAGCTTGGCAACAGGAAGTACAGTATCTCAATTTACTAACAACATTCCTATATTATTAGTCTGAGATTATCTGTCAAGTCAACATGCCCTGATTCATTCCTGTGGACAATGTAACTGAGATCTCATTTAACAGAAGTTACTTATGTAAGAACTGCCTTTTACAGAACAGATATTTTGCATTAACTTAGAAATAATACATGTTTTTAATAAAGAGACTAATATGTTGCATTAATAACAGAAATAATACGTTTTTTAATAAAGAGACTAGTTTCTTTATTAATCTTTTACTAGTGAACATAAAAAACTCAAAAAGGTGGTGTTGCTTTAAGTATAGTGGCAATTGTATTTATTTATTTATTTATTTATTATTTTAACATTTGTTAACTGGGTTAGTCCAACTGGGTTCTAAGTAGCCCTTTTTCAGCGGAGACCCGAGGAGAAAAGCTCCAAAATATAAATATCACAAGAAATACAAGTGCTGATACAAACAACAGTCAAGATTCACAAGCTTTATCCCTATATAGGGCAAGCTACATCTCTAAATGGTTTGATGTAGTATTGCAGAATTAAGATAATTATGTTAGAGTGGATATCTATAAACTATCTTTAAATTGTACTCTTACTTTCAGTTGCCGTGGAGCAGGTCCAGCTTCAGTTTTAGTGAAAATATTTTAATGCTATTTTTTGCCTCACCATTTAATAATGAGTGAATATCTCACATTGTACAGAAATATGTAGCTTTTTAGACCTGATGCCATAACATCAATTTATAATTTTGTTTATGCAGTTTGTATATTATTAAACGAAATATACCAGAGCTTCAGGCACTGTCTTACTGAAATGTCTTTGTGTACTTGTGTATAAGAGGCAATATTTTAGTTACCCTTTAACAATGCTTACTAAAAGTTTCAGGGGAATTATATTCTGACATTAGCACAACACTGCAACTAAGATTGCCATTTCTTCCTTAAGGACTTAAATGAAGAACACCCCTGCAGTTGACCTGGCCATTTTGTCAGTAAAAGGGATTTTTGGCACTGGTATTTTTCTCGTAACAGAAAATATCATTTTTAGTTACCAAGAAAGGTATATGACTTGCTTTTGATACAATGTCAGTTCAATACAGATATTTTCTGTATGCACATTGTCAACATACAGTGCAACCTAGCAGGCTGGTAAATCTGGATGATTTAAACATTTATTCATGGAACTTAAAAATGCAGGATTTTGTTTTTTATTTGTTTATTTATTAACTTAACCAGGTAAATAAAATGGTCATTCACCGACTCCTTTTTGCCACAGGCCAGAAGGGCAAGGATAAATGCAAGATATATATATATATATATATATATATATATATATATATATATATATATATATATATATATACATATACACACACACACACACACACACACACACACACACGGCAGCAATCCTAGAGAATTGGCTATTACATGGGTGCTGCAGAAAGGGCATGTCCATTTTCCAGGTTTACTGGTATCAGTTTAATTTATTTTTTGGCATGAGTATGGACCAATGATATTGCAGGTCAACATGTGTGCGTGTGTGTGTGTGTGTGTGTGTGTGTGTGTGTGTGTGTGTGTGTGTGTGTGTGTGCGTGTGTGTGTGTGCGTGTGTGTGTGTGTGTCTACATACACACACATCTATATATATATATATATATATATATATATATATATATATAT
Organism: Protopterus annectens; assembly: GCF_019279795.1. Lineage (NCBI taxonomy): Eukaryota > Metazoa > Chordata > Ceratodontiformes > Protopteridae > Protopterus > Protopterus annectens. The sequence continues at coordinate 1,883,277,575 of NC_056741.1, forward strand.
ATATATATATATATATATATACATATACATATACATATACATACATTATAGCACTGAGATGTGCTAAATGGTTGGACCATAAGTGGAATATACTTTAGTAATCCGTGGCTTAATTTGGTATGGCCCGACATATGAGATTGCTGGAACAATAATTGTTAATTTGCTGCCGAGAGCAAGGCAGGACAGATCTGTAGTTAGAAGAAACTAAGTCAGACTAGAGCTGCATTAACAGGGAGATCTTTAAAAAATCCTGCAGTCTGAGGGAGGAGAGAGTGAGAGAGAAACTGATTTTGGAGAAGCAGTCATCTTCTTTGTGGGAAAGCAGAGGAGTATTCTGAACAAAAATTCTTCCATAGCTCTGGGGAGTACTAGATTTTAACCCAGAACTGAGGATATTTTCCAATGACATTTCTGCAAGGAAGAATGGCTAGAGTGTGTCTTTTGAAGTGGTAATTCTGCTTTTTACAAGACTGATAGGAAAACGGTCTATTTGCTAGCTAGTAGAAATCTGCCTATTGTTACTATAATTTATGATTAAACCTACTATATGTTGGGAGAAAGTTTCCTCATTTTTGCATAATAGAAAAAAAGGCTGAACTGACAATTTTGTATTTATCTCTGCTGTAGTATTCTTTTCTGCTACAAATAAATTGTATTGTGAACAACTAAAATGGGCCCATAGCTTGTACAGCAGTTAGAAGGAGATTGAAACAAAACTGTTGAGTGTCTGTCTGCCCCCATCACAACTAAGTATATGATATCTATTGATAATTGGGTTTGGAGATTTTTATTTTTTCAGAATTAAATAAAACCAAAACTGAACACAATGCCTCGGAGGTGTGTAATGAACAAAACCAATTAAAAAAAAAACACAATAAAAAAGAGCGGTGCCACTGAATATCTCCTCAACATGTTTAATGCCACAGATTTAGCGCTTTCAGCCACCACATGGGTTAAATAGTGGGGTTAATTACAAAGCAGTTTTAAGAAGAAAAGCTTATTATGAAAAGCGTAAATGATGCTTTTATAATTTTGGGGGGGTTTTTTTGATGTTTAGAAATGTATCGGGATAGGTGATGATTTTGTATTAAGAAGCTTTTAATCTTTTGAAATTTACAATGTTAATTGAAGTTTTCTGCTGACTGGTTAGTCATTTTTAAGCCAATTATTTAATGATGGTATGTAAATAGAATGTTTGTTCTGAAGAAGGCCATTGTTTCTGGACGAAAGTGCTAAACCTGTGGCATTAAACTTACTGAGGAGATATTCAGTGGCATCGCTCTTTTTTATTGTGTTTTTTTTTTTTTTTTTTTTTTTTTTAATTAATTAATTTCTTCCAGAATTATTTATGGACTGTTTTATAGCAGACATAGTAGACCCATTTATAAGAAAAATTAAGAATTTGAACAAAATGTAACACCAGGTACCTTACAATTTGGTTTCATTTTTGTTGGTACCCTGAATTATTTCATATCTTATGCCTGAAGAAAGGGAAATCTTATAGAAAGAAGCAGGCTGATCATCATTTGGATGCAGGTACGGCATTGTACTAGATGATGAAAAAGCTAAGTTCAAAGTTTTTTCAGGAAAACACTCACAAGCAACAGACTTTATAACAGTACATAAAGGAAACAAATCAAACTATCTTCTTAAGAGTAGCTGAAAGCATGGGAGCATTTCAACAGAATCTTTATTTAGTCTGATACAGTGTATTAACCCTGCAAGGACTGTAAATCTGTGATGTAACCCATTGTCTACCAGCAAAAGTTTATAATCCAATAGTGTTTCGTGCATCAACATTTATATATTATATTAAGAACAATTCATTCCTCCAGAAGACGAATTTATATGATGATGAAGAAAACTTTCTCTTACCATTTGAAGATGTCACTAAGCATGAAGGATGGTCTGAAACTAAGTGGTCCTAGGATGTCACTTTATTTTTTTCCTGAGGAAGCAAGGAAGGCTTGCATTGATTTAGAGTTTGTTAATTTTAATAATCATACCAAAAATAAAATCAGAAATACTGTCCCAAGACATTCCTGTAAGGGGCCAAAGATTCCACATCTGGGTCTACTTCAGAGAAGCCATCCTGTTCCTTAATGTAAGTATGACCATATTATACTAGTTGATAAGTAACTGCAGCAACCTGAAGGTGGTGGAAATGAGAATCCTGGACCGGTTCCTGACATCTCTGTTGCATCCTGCAAGATGCTGAGCATCACAAGGAAACTCACCCACCTTTCATCAACTCATTGAACTAGTGGAAAAATGTATGATATCCCTCTAAACTATCACTTAGACCTGGGCAGAAGGTGACGGGACCTCATTCACCCTTGAAGAACATTAAGGATAATGTTGGATTAAGCTCAAGAGGGGGAAGATGTTAATAAAACTGTAAAAAAATGAAGTCCAGAAAAAGACTGAGATTGAACAAAAAATGAATCAGGTAAAATGCTTCAGGTTCAGTCAATCTGGAAATTTTGCTCAAAGCTGTCATATAGCCAGTCAGTACATGCATATGATATGTGCACTAACATTTTTCCATTAAAAATCATTACATTCTCAGGAGTAAGCTGTATTTGTGAATTATACAATTTCCAGTTTGACAAAGGGTAATGTAAGGGTAGAGGAAATAGCTGTACATGCATTGCTTGATTCAGGGAACATGTTAAAACTGACGTGTAAAGAATTGATAGCTGAGCACAAAAAATATCTAACTAGGTATGTAGAAGTGGGGTATTTACATGGAGCACCATGAAACTGCAACAACCCTTAAAGTTAAATAGGCTGCTTGTATGGGTCATCTCTGCTTTAGCCTGTGATTTTAGGTAAAGACTTTCCTCTCTTCCCGCAGTTTTGGAAAAAGGAGTGTACAAAAACTCCGGCCTGACTCTATTGTACAGAGGGAATGGTAAGTTACACCTGGGCAGCAGTTTAAAAGCCATCCCGCGGCTCAAAGGACATACCATTTCACTGACTTAGATTTGGAAGAAGACTCTAATAAATTACAATACTCACTTTGGATGGAGAAAAAACAAGTTTTCCTACTGTACAGTCAGAAAGCATAGAGCAGGATGAAGGACCTCATCCACCTACTTCTCGTGGATAGGTCTGAAGTAGGTTGGTAAACTTAAATGTTAGCCATCATATTTTTAAGGAAACGCAGTGGGAAGACACTACTCTCAGTGAAGCTAGAAAATATGCACATCATTGATACAGAGATTGATGACCTAGCCCTTACTGTTCTGTACTCATATTTTGAGCTTTCTTCTATCATCATTTCTTCTGTCATCATTTATCAGGAAGAAAACAATGGAGACATCACAGTAAGACATTTATTATCATAAGCAGCTTGTACTAAAGCTAGTTGACAGTCAAACACTGGGAAGACATCTACGTATAGAAAAAAATAGGGACACAGTATTAGCCAGAGTTTATTGGCTAGCTGTTTTCTCAGCAATTAAAAAATATTGTTCTGCTTGTGCTGACTGTCAGAGACCATCTCAAAGGCTTGTCCCTCTTCTCAGTATGTGCCTGTGCCTCATGTATAGAGCTTCAGCAGGCCCTATTCTGTCATATCTATTACACAATTGCAAATCTAATATTATTATAAAATTCAACTCAAGGGACCTTAATCTCTTTTGAAAAATAAATAGAACATGTGGAGAGATATGTTTGTATCACAGAGAATACTGTTCCTATAGAAACATCTTCCACTCAATATAAAGCAAAATATTTCTCTTACTTTATTCAAGTGTAATTTGGGCAAATGAATGGTTAACCATAAATTCACATTTAGTTTAGTACCCCTGTCCCTCATTGATTGGGGAAATGTAAATGTCCCAACATGTCCTTGTTTTGGCCCATCTCTGGTTTATTTGCATCATGGAAGATATAAGGTCTAAAAATTATCATGGGAATGTCAGGCTAGGCTTCTTAAGATGCTCATAAATCAGTAGTGTAGTAATTATCTAAGAACCTGTAAGATTCACATGCTCTAGTTTTAGGAGACCCCCCCCCCTAGTCCCACTCCCTATTTTGGAGGAGCATACATATTTTCAGTCCTGATTTACCCCTGCAAAAAATGCACTTATTTTTGGAGGTATGTTCCTAGTTTCAGGCTTGCTTTACTCCTTCACACAGTTTTCTGAATCCCTTGTCATCACTGTGGCATCCTTCCTCTGGGCCAGTAATCAAGGAGCCTCAATCCTCACCACTAACACCAGTAGGGAATGTTCTCTTAGAACAAAAATGGATACACACAGTATTTTCAGATGCACTCTTTGCACCAAGCAAAATTTTTGTTGTGAGCACAGAGGGAGCACACTCCTGTGCTGGGGGTGGAGTTCCTATCTAAGCCCCAAATAAGACTCCACCTTTCTCTCTGCAGAAATCAGTGCTCTGTTTCCCTGTTCCAAGCAGCTGACACACACACTATTTGAGATTTGACCCCCCCACACACACACACCCCTGAGAAAGAATGGCATAGATTTACCCACTATGCCACCTCCACCCAGACTATAAAGTAGATTCACTACCACCAGCTATCTACTTTAAGGCTCTTACCAATTACTGTTAGTAAAATTGATACTTACACAAATGGTAATGTTTGGCCAAGCCACAGTGCCACCAAATAAATGCAGTTACTCTCAATGGTTAAAATATTTTCTAAAAGACCAGCCACAGTGAAAGTTATTGATCTATTTAGTAATAAATAATAAAATAGAAAACATGAAATACTGAATATCTATTTACAATAAACACTATAGTTTCAATTTACAGGAAATATAAAAAAAAATAACACAGATGGAAAGACTCATACGGATACAGAAAAACAATACTTTTAGCTAATAGCACTATATTTTCCTAACTGACTGAAGAATTACTGTTCCCTAGTTAAGTTACTTACTAAAGCAAGGCAAGATGAAGTGGTGAGTGTTTTTTTCAGTTACAAAACAGAGTGCTGAGTGCTGTGTCACTTCTCCTACTAGTATCTAAATACAGTTTCAATGCTGGCTACAAAATGATATCACACCTGACTCGGTGGTTCCCACACTATCCCCTCACTAGAAGCTCGAGCCAAGATCTGGAACAGATGTGTCACAAGTCACACATAGACTTTGCTAAGGTTTATTCCAACATCTGGAGACTGTAAAACAATTCCAGTACTTCCACCCTTCCTGCAGAGACAAACAAGCCATTCTCTGGCACCCCAGGATAGCAATTATTTCACCACTAAGGATAATAAGAAGATCCCAGCCCAAACATTGTGTCTTTGGCTGCATTCAGGCCTGTGAGATAAAAGCTTTATGGCCTAAACCAAGTCATTTCATTTCAAGCTATTTTTCATAAGGCTAGCCGGACTGAGCTTAACCCCTTCCTTTACAGCATCCTCTGTTAACATGTATACATTTCATCAGTTACAGTACAGTCTGACATACATGTGTATTTCTTTTCTGTCCAGCAGGACCCACTGTTAATGCAGTTTTAGCACAAGCAACTTTACAAATACATTTTTAACACTAAGATCTGTACAAATCAGTTTCATATTCAAGTGACATAAAATTCTTTACAAAACTCCAGCTAGTTATGCTGGCATATGTTACACATGCACTGCCCTACTCTCTCTGGCCTAGCCGCAGTACCTCACATCATCAGAATCACACATGATTTTTTTTTTTAATCTGGCTAGTATGCTTAAAACCAAACTGCATGATCAACATACTAATGGCACCAGTAACTTAATGAAAATAGGATATAAATCTTACGTCGCCCATTTTCAGAAGCAAAAATAAATGACACAGTTTGATTTTTGAAAACAGTTTATTGAAGCCTACATATTTTGCACTGTCTATTTAATAATCTACTTATATTTTCCATTATTTTTGTCGCTGTCTGTTTTTAAGCATTCTGAGTAGTATCCCACATTTCGACTGAAAGCAGAAAGTTGTATGCCATTTGGTATTCACATTTTATACTAATTAGGTGTGCAGCTTTTTGGCTAGATGTACCTATTTTACAAGAGCCTTTGTACCTTTTTTCAATGTCAGCAGGTTGAAAGGTATGAGATAGCTATGGACACAGATCCCTAGTCAAAAATCACAAAAGAGCAGGAATATGTAGCAGTGATTATGGAGTAGTGCACACATTTTACAGAAGCTATACCCAGAGGGTGCAGACAGTAACTGCTAAACCTATTATGAATCTCCTAGTGCAAATGTTCACTAGAATAAGACTACCAAAAGTGATTATAAGAGGTCAAAATTCACATTTCGTGTCAAAGGTCACGAGAAGACTGTGTAAGTTTTTTAAACAAAAGCAGTTTCATACTTCCATGTATTTTCTACAAAGGGATGGGTTATTCAAATGGTTTAAGACTTTGAATTCAGTGTTAAGAAAAGTTACGGGAAAAACTAGGACTCCCTTTTCCCTGTCTTATGCTTGTTATCAGAGAGTCCCCCAAGTTCTGTACTGATTTTAGTCCATTCATCCTGTTATATGGACGATGGAAGACAGCTCAGAGGCATTCTGGACATAGTCACAGAGACTTGAGAAGAGGATCCTGCCCCCATAAATAATGTTATTGCAGAAGTTTCAGAGCTGTTTTACATGTTGTTAAAGAACATTTAGAACAAGTTCAATTGGCCCACTAGTATAGTTACAATAGAAATGCTAGACTGAGAAATTTCCCATCAGGGCACAGTGTTTTAGTTTTCATTCCTACAGCCAAGAATACATTTCTGGCTAGGTGTCAAGGACTATATGAAACACTCGAAAGTAAGTGATGTAAACCTGAGCAAATATATTACATTAAAGTTTTAAAGCTTTGGAAGGAACAAGTCAGTATGTCTGAAGTCAGTTTTCAGAACAGAAGTGTTAATGGAAATTCAGATTGATAAAAATGTGTCAATCTATCAAAAGAAGATGGTAGATGAATTCATTCTGCAAAAATACATGTGTTTTCTGCTTTAACAGGCAGGTCTAACCTGGTACAACATGAAATAGTTACAGTCTGTGGCAAAAAAGGAAGGTTTAAGCCTTTATAGAATCCCTGAGACCCAGAGAGAAAAATGTTACATCTTGGAAACACGCCTTACCAGGAATAACTTAATTATGCTGGCACCCAAACCTCAATGTAGTACAAGAGTTTCCAATGGTTTTCACTAACTAAATAACATTACATAATTTGATGGAGAAATGGCCCCATTTCAGCTTAATGTAGATTATTCAGGAACACATACCTAATCACTAAGCTTTACTGTTATCTTGATTGTAATACCTTTCAAGAACAATTACACTGCATTACAGAACAGATAGGTTTATGAGAACATTTGCATCATAGCAAGCTTTATCCTAACATACTAGATTGCTGTATACAAAATTAAACTTTCAGGAACTCTGGCTTTAAATCGGTTTCTGTTTTGTATCATTTCAGGACATTAAATATATTTGCTATTTCACAAAGCTTTCAGTTCAGTGTAAAACAAGGCTGTTTCACACATATTTTAGCCAATATTAAAAAAGAAACCAATATATTTATGCATTTCTTAATCAGGAACAGAATCTATACATTTTATCACACTTTGTAAAGCAAAGTACCACTGATTGCTCTTGTTCATATAACTGCTCTGCTACTTAATTCAAACATCACAGTAACTGATAGCCCAAATAGCCATTTTAATTCACCTTGTTTGTATATGGGATATCTATGCGTGCATGTGCACATCTGTGCATATGTGTGTATGTTTGCACATATATTTATGCATCTGTGATTATGTGTATGAGTATATCTCATGCATGCATGCACATATGTGTGTGTGTGTGTGTGTGTGTGTGTGTATGGGGGGGGGACTAAGAGAGAGGTGACCAACAAGTGACACCCTGTTCAGTGTGCAAAGCCACCTGTGTATTATTTTCTGAATGGCAGCAACTAGTTTACTTCTTTGGCTTAATCACCAGTCACATACAAGGAGATCCTTAACTTCTGTCCTAGTAGCTGTTTTAAAATAACAATGCTCCTAGAAATTATGTTTATATTCTTTTGGTTCATATGAATGAAATTTAATTAAGTCATCAAATACAGCTGTATGATACTTCATCTTCAAAAAACTGTGTACATGTGCAGAAAACAATGGAGATTTTTTTAAAGACAGTTAATAGAACTTTAGTGAGGGGCTGCCCTGCTGTCCAGAACACAGTGTCTGAATTATAATTCAATGGATACAACTTCTCGTGTTCAAGTTATATAACTGCCATGTCTTCAGCAACTACAGATAAACTTTCTGTGTAAAGGACTTGCATACTGTACTTTAACAAACGTCTAAGTCGTTTTTTTGTAATGTTCCATAGACATTCTAAAAAATGTTATTCTGAAGAACAAACAACAAATGCAGATGCTGCTTTGTGAGTTTCTAGGAAATAGAAAATACTTTGCCAGCTGTAATCTGTTAGAAAAGGTTCTTGGAAAGTAGTTTTCAAGTACTGGACAAAGAACTAATCTCTTGTGCTAGCAGAAACAGATACAGTAGGCAAGTATAAGTTTAAAAGTGGACTATTGTCTAGAGCTTTCAGCATTATATGGGATGGATGAACAATACACTTATTATAATCACATGCATCTACAGGCATCTGGTGTCGTCTACAATGCCCTTATTGCTACTAGAATAAAACAATATTCTTAGTAACTAGCAACTACTGTACTGCAGAAAAAAATAATAAAAGTAGCAGGTCACATTTTAGTGTATGTTTGATTCTGGGCCATAAATAACTGACAGACCATTTCTGGGTAAGTTCCAGGGCCTCTTTTTTCCAGTTTGGCCACATTTTTCAAATACCTTTTAGCTACGTTTTCCAGAAAAAAAAGAAAGGAGTACCATTCAGAAAATGAAAAATTATACCTACTTTTCATATAAACATTAAAGAACTGCTACTTTGCTTTAGGGTATACGTGTTTTATACATAATTATGTATATATGTAAACCATAAAAACTGCAAGAAAAACTCAGTCAAGATTTTTTTTTTCACTTTGTGATACCTTAAACTTCCTGTAGTGGAGACCTGTGGGATGTATGCAATTCACCTCTTAAGGATATACATTGTTTCAGACACGTTCTGAATGCCCAGCACAGTGTATTGTTTGGTTATGCATTACAAGCACAGGGCTTTAAACTCAGTTGATGCAACTTTTTTGTCAGGTGGGATCTGGGCACTTATTAGCCCTCAGGGTTCACATACTAAAAGAGGAAAGATGTCAGGAGTAAAATAGGGATATTTAGATAGGGACTTCTGCACAGGCAGAATGTATTTGTTTATTTAAGTTTGTTAATTTGGAGGAGGTGCCGGCCCAGGACCCTTTTCAGTCATTTCCTGGGTCAAGAGGCAGTAAGAATACAACCACAGAGTTAGAAACACAGTAAACGAAAGTTATTAGTATATACAGACAGATCTACTTCTAATGCTCGATTGGCCATATCAATGACTTTCATTTTTCATGCGATGAAATTCATGAAAACGAAATACTTGAACGGAGAATTTTTCTAAGAGCAAGTAAACACCTACCCAAACTTCAACAAAACACACACTTGAGTAAATAAAACCCACCTAGCTGTGGGGCTTTGCCCCCACACCCACCCCAACTATATATACCAACTCCAGGATTGCACTAGCACTACGGTGTAGAAAAGGGCATGTTGGGCAAGTGTTTACTTGCCCTGGCAGAAATTCTCCATTTGGGTATTTCGTTTTCACGATTTTTGTTTTGCAAAAATGAAATTTGATGATATGGCTATTTGAGTATTAAAAGAGGATCCATACAGACACATCCATGATGTACAACATTTAAAACTAAAATAAATGAATTTGCATTTAACAAATAAGACATGTTATTTTTGTCTAATCTTGTGAATTCATATATCATTTGCAGCACCAAATGTTTTCAGATAGATGTTTGGGGGACAGATAACCTTAAGAGGTAGTGCATATTAGACAGCAGCACTGAGAGTGATTTAAAAAGGGATAGTATGATGTAATTTAATAACAGAGGAATGTACTGGGTGAGTGACGGTCTACAAAACAGTTGCAAGTTGATTGCTCATGGAGGATTTTTCTGAGTAGCTTATGAAACCTAGGTAGGTTATTCACCTGTCTTAGATCATCTGGTAGAGAATTCCATGTAGCTGGGGCAGAATTTGAGAATGCATTTTTACCAGTTGTTAATTGAAAGTAGCTGGGACAGAATTTGAGAATGCATTTTTACCAGTTGTTAATTGAAACTGTGGACTATGGAGGACTGAGGAGTTGTGCTTTCTAAAAAGATTGTTAGGGGATTGGATCTTAAGCTTGCTGCTAAGAGAAGGGCAGTAGGATTAATACAAAAAAGGTTTGCATATTAATATGTTATGTAAAAATAATCCCCACTGTTTGATAGGTGGACAATTCTTTTTTTTTTTTTTTTTTTTTTTTGTATGTTGTTATGCAGTAATGTTCATTCCACTGATAAATCTACAAATTCTTCTTTCTGTTTTCTTGAAGTAGAGTAGCCCTGTATGATGAAGTGGTACTGAATGTAGGGAGGCCATATTCGAGGCTAGGAATCCGGATGTTTATGGCTGTAGCTATTCTAGCTTCATTAGAGAGAAGGTTAGAACATTTTAAGTAGCTTTCAAATGTTGGAGAACTTTTTCTGATTAGTGCTCAGCATTCAGATGAAAGGTTAAGGCCCGATCAATGTAACACAGAGACCCAGATGGTTATAGAATAGAAAATGTAACACTATTAGCTATCTTTTTTTCCTAGTTGCAAATATCATAAACTGGTAAATTAGTGTGAACAAATCAAATATTATTTTGTGAACTACTTCCAGAGATAGCAAAAATAAAACTGAATCTGTTTTTTGTAGAGTAAGAAGTATGTTTCTAAGTGTTAACTCCCGTAGTCATGATTTAGTAAGTGAAAATTTTATATTTTGGTTACATTTATATATTTAGTTAACTGAATTGTCCAGGTGGTTTTAGACCCATTTTCACTTGAAGCCCAGGAGCACTAGTTGGTTAAATGACTTGCTTAGAATCATGAAATAGACTGTTGTTGTTTGCCTTTCGGCTGGCGGAACTCCGGTCAGTTAATGATTAGCAGTAGATTTTCACGAACGCCGAGGTGCCAGCTCGACGTCCAACCTTCAACGAAGGCACATCCATTTACGCATGTCTTTTGAACACCCACCCAACCACGGGGAGGACATGTCGAAGACTCAAACCAGGAGTACATGGCAAAGTGCATTACCAGCTCACAGCCTTAATCAAACTACACTAAACTGGAATTCAGAAAAATATGTACTAGCTTTCCAGATGATTCTGTATAAGAAAGTTTAAGATTATTAATCTTCACATAAAATCAGCAAAGGTATAGAAAAGGTTGGTGCATGTTGTTAGGGGTGCTGTTGATGATTTCAAAGTCAGCACTGGCTTTTCTGGTTCCCTGTGCCTTCTCAATCTGGCATTCCTCACCTCCAAGTCAAGAACTAAAAAGTCTTCTGCTCCAACTTAAGGAATGACAAAAAAAATCTAGCAAGGTTACTAGCTTCAAATGTGACAACCAGCGTTCTACAGTCCAAATACCATACATGGAGCATGGAAACACTTCAGCCCTGAACAAAAATGTTATATCAGCGTTCATTTCTGAATGCTAGTCCTGCATGTACCAAACATGGAAGACTGAAGTACTTCAGCTCTGTCCAAAAGTGCACTACCACCAGACCAGCATCTGCCAGTCACATCTCATGACAACTTATGCCCAGGGAAGTTGCCCTCTTTCCCTGTACCTACCTATACCTGTGGGTGCTTTAGAAAAGGTGTCAAACAAATAGCATTTACTAGGACATGTATAATAGAATACTATAGTTTGTAGTAGACCCTTTTTTCTTTTTGTCTTCTTTGTATGGTCCTCAGCTTTAAATAATTACTTTTTTGTTTGGTTATCAGCTCTAAAGAGCTGGCAAAATTAGCACTTCCCATGGTGTCTTTCAACCTAGCTATAGCTCTTTCAGCAAATATTCACTTTTAAGTAAGCATACCATGGGTGTGTAGTGTGGTATTCTGCTAAATGTGATAAAGAAACTTATAGTTTGAGAAATGCAGAAGAGTTTCGGCTATGGGTATGGTAGAGAGAAATTTTTTATGGATATGGTGACTTCAATGGAAAGTGGAAAAGCACCATACTTTAAAAAAGGGAAGTCTATATAAATGCATTTTTATGGCCTTGTTTCTGTGGTTTGTATGTTTTGCAGTGATTGCGTTTACAATCATATGACCATTTTATTGTGTGTGGTCAGTTGTTGCATTGTTGATTGTGACTGAGTGCTATAGTTTACACCTTCTGCCTTTGTGTCATTTTTGTTTGTTTTTATTGAATGTCAAAGGGTTACTGTTTTAGATTGTTTGTTTGTTTACTGTTTTCTTTTATATATTTGCATGCATATGTGACACATCCAGTTCATACAGAAATTGAGTTAAATATAACTTATAAAATTTATATTTCACTGGTAGTTTGCTGAACCAATCTGGCTTCTAGAGGTGGATACAACACCTTGCCAACATACTGTGCCAATTAGCATCTTCTATTCAGATAATAAATAATATATACATGCATAAATAATAAATTCCAACCACAAAATCTTAATAATGAATAAATAAAAGTTTATTTAAAAATAAAGAAGTTAAGACAGTGCTGATACACATGAAATATGTAGAGGCTAAGGCAGTGCACAAATAATGTAAAATAGCAGTCAGCAGTACAGAAATATTTTTTAAAGAAAAATCAGATCAACAAATAAGTACCCTAGTTGTATCTTATTTAAGAAACACTAGACATAAGTAGTAAAATTATACAAGACAGAATTCAGAATGCAGGCCTTGATAAAAAAAGTCACCAGGATCTCCCAAACAAGACAAAACTGATTGTCCTTTTACTTGTAAATATGCACATTTCAGCTCTTAATTTTAATTCCCACAGAGACTCAGGAGGTTTTATTAGATTGGATCACTTTTTCCTACACAGTAGAAGACAAACTACAAGTATATGTTCCCACATTCAGATTCATTCCCACACACATAATGGAAAAAACTCCCATTTGAATATGAACAACTGCTTCCATTGAAGATTCTTGTGAATGCATTTTATGGCTCTTTCTTTTTGATTCCAAATCCTTGTGTAACTTAATAACAATGAAATAGGCCCTCCCTGAAAAACAGCTGAAAGTTAGACATTTCATCTTCAAGGTCTAAATATTTCTTTCATTTTTCACAGATGTACTGATATTCTGAAATAAGAAATAAAGAACGTGTCATGTTTTTAAATCAGTTTTTCTACCCTGGCACCACAGTGTCTATTCATTTTAGTGCTGTTTGTATAAGGTATTCCCCAAAATTAAACAAATTCTAACAAGAACAAGGTCTGTAAGGCAGCACAGGCAATGGAACTTGTAACTTTAAAAGTGTAACACAGTTAATGTTTGTCCCTTTCCATTACAAAAAATATGTGGAAAAGACATGTATGGAGTGATTCCACAGGAAGCTCCTTTAGACACTGTATTTAGTCATCCATTGGTCCTTTTTTGCACATAATCTGCATACTACTGTTAAACTATTTTCAGTTGGCATTTTCTAACTAGGAAGGAAGGAAGGACAGGATGTTGAGAAATGCAAGACATTCCCATTAAATATGGAATTATCAGACCATATAGTTTCACAGCATAGGTAGACCATTTAACAACAAAACTCTCTGCATTCTATAACTTAAACATATTTATTAAATGATGATGGGGTTAATGTCTTTAGATAGCAGTAATTACTACATGAACAACAGAAAATATACGGTATATGTGATACTGAGCAGTTGTACTGTGTAATTTAGTTCTTTTCAGTTTAAAAAAAAGTTTATTTATCTGGCTTTATTTACTTTTTTAAAATTAATGATTATGTTTGAGACTGACAAACTGACAATCAAATCAGCTTCACTATGACAGTCTGTATGGCAGAATAGGTACTGGGATGTTAGCTGTTGAACGGCAAAGCTTGCTGAAGCATTTTGTAAGTAGTGCACTCTTCTGGAATTAAAGTTTGAGATTCATATGCGATAACTGTACAGACTGTACAAAAGCAAATAGGTAATTTAATAAAAATGTTCATGTTTCTGACAGTGTAGGTGCTATTAAAGCAAAGAGGAAATATTGCTGGTATCTTAATAAACACTCCATGAGACAGCAATGATGTTTATACAAGAGACAGAAGAAATGTTACATTAATATTTTAAGTAACCATGTATGTGCAGCTGCATTGACAGGATATGAGATATCTAAAAGTGCATTAAAGGCACACACAAAGTGCATCCTCAGTGTAACTAACATAACTTCAAAAGGACAACTTCCACAATTGGAAAAACAGAGGGGAAATATGGGGGATACCATCTTTTTTGGAAAGATAATGAACAATGTAGGCAAACTTTCATTAAGAAATGATGAAGAGATTTGAACAAAGGAGTTTAAAACAGTGGAGTAATGAAACACACTTCCTAAACCATTGTATAGTGAAGCCATTGTGTCTTGTAGGGGCTTTGTCATCCATGTCTCCAGTTCTGTTTACAATCCAAGCTGTTAAATGTACCACTGATAAGGGAAGACTATTGCACAAAGGGCAATGAGAAATGCTTCTTACAAAAGATGCTGAAATGACCAAAATAAAAGGGTGATGATGAGTAGGCCCCCCCCCGCCTTGGAGACAGTAGAATAGGAAAACGTAATGGGGGGATGTAGCTGTGAGTGGCGTATATGAAAAACAGGTAGATTACAGAGACCACGGTGTCTTTCTTCTGCCAGTGAGACATATGTGTACCTAAAATGAAAAACCTCCTCAGAGACTTATGCTTAATTAATTGGGAGCAACAGTACACATCATTCACCATTCCAATAGCATACACTTTAGAGATTTTGTCTTTCTGAACTAACAGGTCTCCTGCAGTACCAGATGTGACTAACATCATCATGTTTAAATTATAGCTACACTAAGAGGTAAACAGGCGAGATAATTCACGTTATTTCATATGCATTGCAGACATATTCATGACCAATTATAATGGTTCTATTTCTGAATAGTGGTATATAATCTATTATTTTGCCTGGAATCATTTATCACAAATCTTTGAGTTTAGATTTTTATTCTTACACTTAGTTTTACGTGATTATTTTCAGGTTCACAGTGCCAAGTGGACTACTGGGAGAAACAGCACAGCCGACTTTTGGAAGGCCTGCCGGCAGATCTACTCCATGACTACGGGGAGGAATACATCTCAGAGACCAAGCAACTCTTTTTTAAGCATACTCAAAGAGCAGCTACTGATCTGAGTCCTGTGGTTGAAAGCATCACTGATGCTCTGTTTTCTATCAACCCCAAAGCAAGGTACCTCGCAGGCAAGGGAATGCAGATTGGTTACTTAATTCACCAGTTTATGCCTGAAGTAGTAAGGGACTGGTTTTGTCAAAAACTCTTCATAAGCAAGAAAGTATTACCAAGAGTTCTGGAAAAGCAACAGAACTTTAAAAAAAATCATCTGAAATGAGCCATCTGTGGTAACCACTATAGTTCCATTGAAGCATAACACTTTGAAAATCTAACTCTTCACTGAAACTGTGCTGTCAGCTCATTTGTCAAGCTATAAACTCCACAACTTGTGCATAATTCCAGTTGCAAGTCTACGTGTGCTTGACCAAATACAGTACATTAACTGTTGCTTAGATGCTTTGTGCCAAACGACTTTTTGTGTTTGGTGACAGTCTTTTTATACAGATGGAGTGTTTTATAGGGAATAAACTATGTAAATTAGCTTTAATGTAAATATTAGCATCACTGCTGATGTATGACAGGAAGATGCAAAAATGGTGAAAAATGTTAAAGAAAAAACTCAGTGTCATTTTAGTGTTGTATTTTAAACTTACCTCACTGATTTTTATTACAGCTTGCCATACATTCAGAAATTAAGGGCTGCATTTTACTTTCAGTGGGCAGATCTAAATAACTGGTCCCTGGCCTTTCAGTGTACAAAACCATTCACTCCTCTTGCATTGTACATTTGATGTATTTACTATGGTATCAGATGGTACATTGATTTTCTTACAAAAAGTATTGGAATCATAAATACTGTAATTTGTGCACTATATTTTTTTCTGTAAACAATAAAAATTACTGTACTTTTAAAATATGACTGCATATTAGTACATGTAGTTAACTGTGTACACATCAGCGCTTGTGTTGAGATGTTTAGCAATTATTTTGTATTGTATCCAAATATGTGAACAGTTGCATTTATAACTACCTATGATGAGGGGTGGATGGATAGATAAGAGTTCAGACCATCAAGCCATTGAATGTCAATGAAGCAAGCAAAATGTATCGACACCTGATACAGTAGAAAAAAATGAATACCCACACTGCCACAACAGGATTGTACAGCAGTGCAGGAAAAGAAAAACGGCCTTACCTTCACTACTCTTTGATCTCAGACAAACACTGCCACTTCCTGATGCAGCTGTGTAAAATTACAGCTCCTCCCCACAACACATTAAGCACTCCAGAAAACAACACTCTCCCACTACTACCATCCTATAACAGTGCAGAATACAAGAAACACATTATAAGCTACACTGTTAGGGTGGAAAGTAAAACCATTTTTGAATGTTCAGTAGATTGAACAAAGTACTTTGGACTAACTACAGATTGCGATACCACCATCTGATTATACTTTAGTGATTCATATAGAATTATGTATGCAGAAGTATATAGTAAGGTCTAATGAGACACTGAAGAATTTATTCCTCAGAAAAGTAACAGAAAAAGTCAAAATAATAGCTCACCTGGTTTGAGACAAAACAGAACAAGACCTGTCATTCTGAATTATTCTTCCATGTATAAACCACAAGAAGTATAACCTACAAGTGAGCCCAAGCTGTGCTTTCACACTCCATATCACTGGGGTCTTCTGGGCAAGCTGCAGCTTCTGAACTTGCAGTTGGGGAACACATTCCTGATTCTAGCTCTCCAAGATCCTTCTTTCCATATGATACTAGTTTGTAATTTACATCTTCTGGCTAACACATTGTGTTTGCTTAGCTAACTGCCATGGGAATGTTCTCACATATTTTAAGTCACATTACCCATTTATAATTACCCTCCTGTTATAACAAAGCAGCTAAATTTGCTACCAACGCTGCACACACAGCTCACCATTGCCAAGCCTTAAAGCAGCTATACTGAGTAGAGCTTAACAGCTACATAACCTATTCTCAGCTAGTTATGCATACAAACTGATATATTTTCCTGAACAATGTCCTGCATTAAAAAATATATTATTGACCTACACCTCCCACAAGGGATATCTGTTCTGGTGATACATTTCTACTAAGCACTACTAAGGCAAATAATTCATTAGGGGGACTCACCACACTCCTGTTAGATCTCCAAGCTCAGGAACACCATCCCCATACAAGTTAAAATGATTATTATACCATGACCCCCCCAAAACGTGCACGCTGATTGGCCAGCGTGCACATTGTAAATCGAGTTATACTAATGGAAAAGGTTGATCGCCGGACTTTTTCCATTAGTATAACTTTACTTTTAAAACACTGTCTCGCTATGTTAAATGGGTTTAACATAGCGAGACAGCTTTAAAATAAGCAACGGAGATCTCCGTTGCTTATTTTAAAGCTGTCTCGCTATGGTAAACCCATTTAACATAGCAAGACAGGTTTTAAAAAAAAAGCAATGGAGAAAGCAAGATCTCCGTTGCTTTTTTTTACTGTTTCGCTATGTTAAATGGGTTTAACATAGCGAGACAGTTTTAAAATAAGCAACGGCCATTTAACATAGCGAAACAGTTAAAAAAAAAGCAACGGAGATCTTGCTTTCTCTGTTGCTTTTGCCCACAGCTTTCATGTACTGTGCAGGCGCGCAGTACATCAGAACTGCCGTGGATGCCAGACATCTGCGGAAGGGCAGTAAACAGGCATTATACTATGCCATTATTTAAGAAAAGTAATAGTTTCTTTTCTTAAATAATGTCATGGCATAATAGCAATAACCCACTTCTGGGTGTGGGTAATGCTGTATTTACCCACAATTGGCTTTGTTTGGTCCCTCGGGCTTCACCCTCGGGACCAAACCATGCCAACCGTGGGTAAATCCAGCATTACCACACCCAGGCGTAGGTTATTGCTATAGTAAACTCCCAGGCTATAAAATCCAGCTCAAACAATACTTTACCCAGTCTTAGTCATGCTCATGTTCATCACCAGGTTGGGACCTCAAGTGAAAGCACAAACTGCGTATTGCTTATCACAATCATTTTGTCTCCTCTACTTGAGTCATTACACCCATAACAAATTCCCCTCCTGCATTTGAATTAATACATCCCTTTTCACCCCCCCCAAAACAACACTTCTCATCTTGCTCTTTTTCTAACTGGTCCCATCCACTGCTCCACTCTCATGCATCCCCTGTATACCTAAGTTATAAACCTTCTAAATACACCAATTTGGAACAGGCAACCTAAATAGAAACAATCCTATACCCTGCTCTCAGTCACGCTATTACCACTGTCCTCCTATACAATACTACTATCTTCCATCCCTTCTTACATTATTTTATAACTAACTTCATTTTATCACTCAAACTCTTTACATACCTATACAATACTAAAATCTCCCTTTCTACCAAATTGTATAACTTACTTCATTACATAACTTAAACATCTTGCAAGCCTTTCTTTACTGAAATGAGGGAACACCAAACTTATTTACAATAATGTTTTCCTTCTGCAGTAACTATCCATTTCCTTCTGCAAGATTTTAAAGCTGGGAACAACTGTACAAGTAATGAAACCCACATAATTGCTGATGTAAATATTTTACTGTATATATGTGTCTTGTAATTATTTTTGTTTCTTGACAAATGTAACTGTTGTTATTCTGAGAAGTATTTGAAATTCTCTTGTTAATATAAAGGTACTGTGGTGGAGCTTTTCTCCCTGGGCCTCTGCTGAGAATGGGCTCTGCCCAGTCAGATTTTCCCAGTCAACAAAGACTAAAAATAAATAAATAAATAAATGTACTAGAATCAATGTAATAGAATCAATGTTACAAATATATATAATATGGGAGGGAGAAAGGGAAGGACGGAATTAGGGAGAGAGAGATTATGTCATTACATTTGCTAACTTCTTTGTAGATAAGTAAAACATTTCTTTGCTGTTTGGCTTCTTAAGTATTTAATAACCAAAAATGTATGAGTTAATACCCAACTGGTGATTTTGGCATGTATCCAGGCATTACAATATACCAGCTTTTTTGGTGCTTTGCCTGCCAATGCATTCTTCTATCAAATTCATTCATAAGTTTTAGAATGTAGTACTTTATAGTTAAATTTGTTGCTTTTCACTCTTATCTAGAAAATTTAACACAACAGCAACACTAATTGAATTACCACATGTACTATCCAGTTATATTTGAAATAAGTCACACACGTAGAATGCAAGCCAAGACAGCCCTTTTTTTTGCAAAATGTCTTCTATTAAGTTAAGATAAAGGAAACCAGGAGTGCATTGTGCTTCTTAGTATGATCCTCAGATGAATTACATTTACTGGTCACTGTGCTAAAGTGTGAAGAGATGATTCTGCTATATAAATACACAGTTATCTAGTAAAGGATGACATGTTTCCTTTTCCAGTACCTGTAGGAAGCTTTTATTTTGTATTCTAGTATTTCTCTAATTGTTCCTCCCAAATCTATGTGCTGTTTTACAGATAGTCTTCTTTTGTTACTTTTTTCCTTAGTCATTAAATGAGTGACAAGCTGATATTATATACGATTCTGTTATGAATGAGTGAAATGCCCTAAATGCCAAAAACAAAAACACCAGCAAAACCTTTTCAAATATACATAATAGTAAAATCCCCTAATACTGATCATGCAACAGACTGCAAAAACAATTTCCTAGTGAGATCTTTAAACCAAATCCTTCCATAACACTAACCTCTATTTTGCCTGAACAGTGGTAGTGTTACAGAAAGGGATATTCTAAGAAAAGGTGTAAGGTTAGGGATAGCAGGCATTACTAAGGTGGTTTGGGGAGCCAGTATGGCAGATCATTAAGTGAGAAGCATGGTGTGGAGACAGTAGAGCTAGAAGAAGAATAAAGTTGTTGCAAATAATGCAGCTGAACTTATTAAAGTGACCAAGCTGGGGGTAGGTGGCACGGACCAAGCTGGAGGAAGGTGGCATTGATACAGAAACCTTGCTACAATTAACAGTGAGGACCAAGATGGTGACAGTGCAGTATCGTGGGGTGAGCTAGTAGAACTATTTTTTGGAGCTACCCTAGAACATGGGCAACTGTAGCCAGTAACAGATATGCAGAGAGAGAAGCTGCCGATCCTGTGGCTGTAATGGAAGCCACAGTGATATGCAGGAAGTGTGGCATGGGGCTGAAGGTGTCTGAGAGGTACAAATGTCATCCAATGCTGCAGGAGCACAGAATATGGGAAGCAGAAATATCATATGCTCAGGTTGTAGTAGGAATGTCAAAGGTGTCTGAGACCTTTGCAATGAGGGGCAGAACAATAGTGTCCAGTGGCAAAGAACTCTAAAAAAGATGGCAGGTACGTCTTGTGGGACAATGTGATAGGAACTTTATGACTTACAGTTAAATGTGGATGATTAGTCTTTTGGGCAGTGAGCATTTTTGGGAGGTTAGGATTTAGACATTTGGGCTTGTAGAAAAATGTCTGACTTAGTGTGACAAGAAATCATTATATGCACCATGAAATGACTATGTTTTTGTAAGTTTGATCTTGGTAAAAAATTGAGCAGTTTTGAACTACAGAAGTGTTTGGAATGGGACGTGGAGGAGGGTTTCATTACTTGTGAAAGAAGGTGAGCTAATTCATTTGCAGTTATGTTAAATGTAATCAAAAATTGTTGGATATTAGGATTAGCCAAGATTAATTATTTTTGTGGGGAGTACCCACATGTTGTTCAACACTGTATGAACAGAAGATGTACACAGTGTGGGGAAGGGTAGGCATACTAGTAGGAATTGTTAACTGTTCTGTCAAAAACGGAAGGAAGGAGATTATTTTGGTTTGATTGTTCAACATTACGAGTAGGAAAGTAATGTTGAAGAAGAAGAAGTACTGACAGATACTGAAGAAAGTTATTAATGTGGAAATTATAGAAGGTGAAAACAGTTATGTAATAAGCACTAGTTGGAAGGATCACTGAAGAAGCAATTGCATGTAAATAAAGAAGTAGAAAAATAGGTCAGTAAAGTTAGATAGGAGAAGTTAAATGTTGGTGTAGAAAAGATGAAAAGGGAATGATATGATTATAATTATGAGAAAAAATGCTATGTAAATCAATGGGAAAATGTGAAGAAAGGACAGGGTAGTTGTAAGAAAATGTTTAGAGATGTAGAAAAAATAAAAGATTGTGTATGGAGGCTAATGCTAGGTAAGTTGCTAATGAAGGGAAATATGGCACATAAGAAAAAAAAAAGAAAGAAAATGTGTATCACATGTAATACAATAGAATCTTTGGAGCATAGTTTAAAGAATTATGCTAGAACATACAAATGTATGAAAATATTTTGGGAAATTATACATATGAATGCTATAAAAATGTAGATTAGAATATAATTTTAAATGAGAAATATAAAGATAAAAAGGATTTTGGGAAAAAGTGGATAGACATGATGGGGACACCATGGGTGTTTTGGAATTGTAGATGTAAGGAATTATAAAATAAATTGTGAAACTGTTATTTTATTAAGGAAAATATGATTGTGGTTACTGACCAAAATGTTGGCAGGATGAAAATGTGTAATGACTACTAGAACACTATGAATGTGAACAAGAGGAAATTGTAGTTTATTGGTTGTTTGAGCATTTTTTCCATCCCTTTCAACTTTCTGGTTTAAAAGCCCATGTTTGCATGGGTTTCTGCTTGTTTAAGCTCCACGGATCCAGGTTTGGCATCCTGCAGACTACAAGAGCAACAGGAAGGAGAAAGAGATACTCTAAGTGCCTCTGCTTTGATTTTTTTCATAATTTATTCCTCTCTGCACTTTTTTTGTCATGTTTAATTTATCTGCATTGATTTAAACTGTATTGCTAAACACTCAAGTGTGCTAGCTTGTACTGCATTTAAAGTGTTTTTGCTACTGTTTTAACTGCTTTTCTGGAAAACAAACAAACAAACAAGTTATAAGTTTGTTTCCCCCTTTCCTGTAACTAGTCTAGTCCTGATACAGATTTGCTCTATCCAGGACTGTTTTGTATGTTTCTGGGCCCCCTTTCTGTGTTGGAGGGAATCCTTTTAGCTTATCAGTGGGAGTGGTAAGCACTAGGTAGCCTATCTACCACAACAGGAGTGGTTTCTGGCCCAGAAATTATAGTTTGTTGGCCGTTTGGGCAATTTTCCATCCCTTTCAACTTTCTGGTTTAATTCCATCCCTTTCAACTTTTGGGTTTAAAAGCCCGTGTTTGTGCTTGTTTAAGTTCTGCGGATCCAGTTTTGGCATTCTGCAGACTACAAGAGCAACAGGAAGGAGAAAGAGATACTCTAAGTGCCTCCATTTTGATTTTTCATAATTTACTGCTCTCTGCACTTGTTTCTTGTCGTTTTTAATTTATCTGCATTTATTTCAATATTGCTACACAATCAAGTGTGCTAGCTTGTACAGCATTTAAAGTGTTTTTGCTACTTTTTTAACTGCTTTTCTGCAAAATAAAAAAAAACAACAACAAAGTTCTAAGCTTGTTTCCCACCTTTCCTGTAACTAGTCTAGTCCAGATACAGATTTGCTGTATCCAGGACTGTTTTATAAGTTTCTGAGCCCCCCAGACCTTTCTGTGTTGGATGGAAGCCTTCTAGCTTATCAGTGGGAGTGGTAAGCAGTACGTAGCCTATCTACCCCAAGAGGAGTGGTTTCCAGTCCAGAAATTGTAGTTTGTTGGCCGTTTTGGCAGTTTTGCCATCCATTTCAACTTTCTGGTTTAAAAGCCGGTGTTTGTGTGGGTTTGCACTTGTTTAAGCTCCGTGGATCCAGTTTTGGTGTCCTGCAGACTACACGAGCAACAGGAAGGAGAAGGAGATACTCTAAGTGCCTCCATTTTGATTTTTTCATAATTTAATGCTCTCTGCACTTGTTTTTTTTTGTCATTTTTAATATATCTGCATTTATTTAAACTGTATATCCCTTAATATTGCTACACACTCAAGTGTGCTAGCTTGTACTGCATTTAAAGTGTTTTTTGCTACTGTTTTAACTGCTTTTCTGCAAAAACAACAACAAAAAAAAGTTCTAAGCTTGTTTCCCGCCTTTCCTGTATCTAGTCTAGTCCAGAGACAGACTTGCTGCATCCAGGCTGTTTTGTAAGTTTCTGAGCCCCCCAGACTTTTCTGTATTGGAGGGAAGCCTTCTAGCTTATCAGTGGGAGTGGTAAGCAGTAGGTATCCTATCTACCACAAGAGGAGAGGTTTCTGGCCCAGAAATTGTAGTTTATTGGCTTTTTGGGCAGTTTTTCCATCTCATTCAACTTTCTGGTTTAAAAGCCTGTGTTTGTGTGGGTTTGCACTTGTTTAAGCTCCAAGGATCCAGTTTTGGTGTCCTGCAGACTACAAGAGCAACAGGAAGAAAAGGGAGATAACTCTAACCACCTCCATTTTGATTTTTTCATAATTTACTGCTCTCTGCACTTTTTTGTCATTTTTAATTTATCTGCATTTATTTAAACTGTATTTGCCTTAATATTGTTACACACTCAAGTGTGCTAGCTTGTACTGCATTTGAAGTGATTTTTGCTTCTGTTTTAACTGCTTTTCTGCAAAAAAAAAAAAAGTTCTAAGCTTATTTCTTGCATTTCTTGTACCTACTTTCTCATTCAAGTTTCTGGTTTAAAAGCCCTTGTATGTGCAGGTTTGTGCTCAGTTGAGGTAAACTATTACAGGTGTCAGAAAGTCTCCTCTTAATTTTTCCCTTAGAACATGCTTGTTCTTTAACTTATTGCTGTTCAGTTAGCTTAATCGGCTAGAACTTTAACAGGCTTTTGTAGCATTTATTGTAGCACACTTAGGTTCTATCAGCACTAGCTATTCCTATGCAGTAACAGCACCAGTACTTATTAGTTATGATCTTCCCTCCTGGTATGATTGTAGGGCAATTTTCTGTGCTTTCTTCTGCTAACCTGGTGCACTTGGGCATTCTGAGACAGTGTCACAACTGTCTAATGTACACAGACAACCCTCTCCTCTTACCACCTAACACTCATACATGTGAGAGATGCACTTATATTAATCACCAGACTCCAACCAAGAACGAACTAGCTGGTCAAGAGGAGAAGATCAACACCTGAAACTCACTACATAGAACACACAGCCCTCCAAAACACCACCCATCACAACCCACACATAGAAACACAAATCATACACCCACCTTCACGGAGGCTGTCATTAAAAATTTACCCAAACAACAGAGACCCCAGAGACAAAAACACACTTGACCACCACAACACAACACCAACCCCAGAACAAATAGCTCACCACCACAGTATGCCCTTCAACCTAAGCCCTTAAAGCAAAACACTTTCCCCAATGTACTAATCATAGGAGACTCAATTGTGAGGCACACTGATGTTCCACTCACTAGGTTGAACAATGAGAAGGTGACAGTCAGTTGTCTATCAGGTCCCAGGATCTGCCACATAACACATGCACTAAGGTCATTCAACAACAAGTACACATATGCCTCAGTCATTGTCTATGTGGGTGTGAATGACCTGAGATGTATCTCCCTGGACTACATGAAAAGAGATGTGAGAGAACTCTTGGATTATGTGGCTCAGGCAGGTATGACCCTAGCCCATGAGCAGTATTTTACATTCACCCAGAATGATACCACAGTATAAGAAGAAAATGATTGACTTCAACAATTGGCTAAGTTTCTGGTGTCATTCTAAGGGGATCCAGTATCTGTCTGCCTGGGACAACATGATTGACAAACCTCGATGCTTTGCCAAAGACTGCCTGCATCTGTCACCTCTGGGATTCCGGGTACTGGCTAATGCTCTTGCTACCCCTATAGTGCCTGTTTTAGGCAGTGTTCCAAAGACCAAAATTCCAACATAACAGCTACAAACAAATGCAATCTGAGGGTCATGCTGCTCAATGCTAGAAGTCTAAATCTCAAGATACACTCACTCAAAGCTCTCCTCAAAATGGAGAATGTCAACATCTGTGGTGTAATGGAGACCTGGTTTAAAGAGGCAGAAAGCACCCCTGCATTCCCAGGTTACAACTCATTCCATACCTTTCAGCCCCAGAATACGTCCAGAAGCTCCAAAGGCGGTGGTGTCTCCATATTCTTAAAGGATATGTACACTTCTAGACTGGTAGCCCAGCATAGTGCATCTGAGATACTTCTGGTACAACTAACACTGGGTAAGATGGCAATATAAGTCATAGCCTGCTACAGAACCCCAAACATGTCCTTAGACTCTCACTTGAAGTTCCTAAGCACCCTGGAGTCTAATTAGGTCCAGCGCAATACTTTCATACTGGGTGACTTCAACTACCCTTCCATCAACTGGGAAAATTATTCAAGTACCAATGTACAGGCCCAATGCTTTCTGGAATTTATAATTTCCAATGTCCTGGACCAGCTCATTCTGACCCTCACAAGAGGAAGCAACATTCTCAACGTGGTTATCACCAACATGGAATACCATTGCTCCACACCTATAGTCAATTTCTCCCTGGTTAAATCCGACCACAAACTGATCACCATGGAAATCTCCATCTTACCTACACCCGCCGTTAAGGTGACCACCCTAAAAAACTTCTCTAAAGCCGACTTTGTGCTCCTAAAAACAGAGGTGGCTAAATTCTCAGCACCCATGCCAATGGAATATAGCTGCATGACTGCCAAATTATACACCAATGCACTGTACAAGCATGTACACAAATGCATGGACCTTGCCATACCAAATAGAACTAAGACGCTCGCCTCCAAAAAAAGGAAGCCAATCTGGTGGTCCCCAGCCATCAATAAACTCTACAACAGAAGGAAGAAACTGTTACATAAAAAAATGAAGTCACAAGACTGGAAAACCTCCCTTGTCAGTTTCAACAAAAAGCTGAGATCCCTTATCAAATCCCCTAAAGCCAGCAATGAAGGCAGAATTGCGGCTGACACCAAAAACAACCACAAGGCCTTCTATAGCTATATCAAAAACCTCCAAGGCAATACCCAGAGTTGCTCTGAATTATTGCACAATGGCACCTCCTTTACTGAGCCAAGAGATATAGCCACCATACTGGCCTACAGATTTAGTGTCAACTTTACCCCTCCCCCCTCCAAGGACCCTATCACAATACCAGAAGAAAGCCTGGTACCCACCATTTCTGTGGCACAGGTAAAATCTTCATTAACCAAAGTCAAGAATACAGTGTCCATGGGACCTGATAATATTCCTGGCTGTGTACTAAATGAGCTACAAAATGAACTGGCACCATATCTGTGTGCCCTGTTCAATCACAGCCTTACCTCAGGCTATGTCCCTAATGAATGGTGCACTGCTACAGCCATCCCACTCCATAAAGGAAGAGCAACTACAGACCCTGGGAACTATCACCCCATTAGCCTGACGAGTCTGGTATGCAAAGCTATGGAACACATCATCATGAACCTGCTTAACAAAGATATAGGCAGGACCCATAGAGTGAAAGGTGCAGATTCCAAGTCAGACTGTCGACCAGTCACGAGTGGAGTCCCACAGGGCTCGGTCCTGGGTCCTCTCCTGCTTGGCATCTAATTCTCAGAAGTCCAGGCCAACACAAAAGGACTTTGGTTGACTAAGTTCACTGAAAACTGCAAGCTAGGAGTCATTATCAACTCCCCAATTGATGCAGACATCCTACAAAAGGGCCTCTCTGAGACCAGTGACTGGTGTTGGAACCATGGCCTGAAGCTTAACACCAAAAAATGCGTTATCATCTCCTTTGGAAAAAACTCAGTTTCCATGAATTACCGGATTGATGGGGGCCCACTGAACACTGAAGGGGCCGTAAGAGATCTGAGCACCCAGGTTGACAGCCACCTCACCTTCGACCACCACATTGCCACTGTGGTCAGAAAGTCCTTCTACATGGAACATCTTATAACCAAAGGTTTGGCATCCAGGAAGAAAGAGGTCATCATCCCTCTCTACTCATCCCTCATTAGACCAACCATCAAATATAGTGCCCTGTTTGGCTTGTACCTAACCTGGTACCTACAACAGCTGGAGAAGCCACAAAAGTACCTTGCAAAAAGGATCCTAGGCCTTAAACACATGTCCTACATGGACAGACTCAAGAAACTTCAGCTGTTCTTAGTCTCTTATCATCTACTTAGAGGTGATCTCTGCTTGACTTACAAAGCCACGTCTGACCCAGCCCTACTTGAAATGCTACACCTGAAGAAATCTCAATCCCCCCAAGCCACATACTCCAGAGATCACAACCTCATTACCACAATTAACAGAACATGCTGGAGGGACCAGTTCATCTCCCAAAGACTGCCCATACACTGGAATACGCTTCCCATTCATATCAAGCAGAGCACCTCACTGGCCCTCTTCAAGAGAAATCTTGATGAGTGGATGGGTAACAGAAAGTTCACCCCATGGATCACTCCAGTTGCCTTACTGGATAGGGGCACTGTGAAGTAACATCGGGTGGCACGGTGCCTGGGCAATTTTTTTTTTAGCTAGGCTTGTAAAGGCTCCAGGGCCATTAACCTAGTACACACCTGTGAACCCATGAACCTAAGAAAAATATGGTTTGATTATTGATATGTAAATAATGAAGATGTAATATAAAATAAATCTCTGCTACTCTTTTTGATAAGTACAATGAGATATTTTAAGTAAACTGAAGCTACCACCAAATCAGGCAAATGGGAACTCTGTTTAATGTCTCAGTGAAAGGATGGCACACTGAAGAAATGAATCCAAGCACCTGCAGCCAGCTGATAGACTGTGTCCTGATCCCAGTCAACTTTACTTGGTGTAATTTATATCTTCTGTGTATTACCCTGCCCACACAAGCAACTGGGACAGCTACATTCAATATGTCTTCAAATAACAGCAAAAATGTTTAACTATCAGTATTTTAACAAGAAGCCAAAGCATGAAAGAGATTGGAAGTACTACAGAAAAATATTGATAAAAACTGAAGAGCTCATAGCAAGCATCAAATACACATTTAACGATTACTTGATTTGTCAAAAATATTATTAAATTATGTTATTAAGATTTGTTTTTCTAAAAAAGAAGCTTAATGAAGACTTAAAAGTTAAGTGATAACTCAAACAACACCCCTGACTTTTTTCAGAAACACTCCAAAGTTGCAATTCTTGGAATTAAATCTATTTTTAAATGTATTTCTTATAAATTATTTTAATATGCCATTGAGTTATCATTATAGGCACTGGTTATTTACTGCCTATGGTCATTATTCATAATCCTCCCTTATTCATTTTTATTTTTATTTAGTTTCAAATAGCCTCTTTGTCCTATTCACATTCCCAAAGGAGCCATGAGATAAAATACATAGCCAAATCCTAATAAGGAGTGGGTATACAGTGAGAACCACTTTGATGGAGCCCCAGTCCAGCTAAGGATGTGTGCACATGCATTTACATACACCTATGGGCATTGTTGAGATGTGGGAGGAAACAAGAATGGACAATAAATGTCTACATGGACCAGGTAGGACATGCAGACTCTTCACATAAAGCAAGCCAACTAGGTACTGAAAAAAAAACTCCTTTTGCCAAATCAGGTATCAGTCCTACCATTATTCTCAATCAGAACACACACAAGCATGCTGGCTAGATACGTACAAGCTCAGACACTGCATGGATTTGACAGCTGGCATGCCTATAGTAAATCAGAGTTTCAGTATAAGGCTACTGATTTCAGATGAGCTGACAAAACTTAACTGCTAATCAGCAGCAGACTATTCCCCTTTTAAGTGCTGAAGGGCAAGCAGACATGAAGTTATGTAAATAGTTAACTTTGAGAATAATAGCTACATTTCTGTTAGCATAATATATCATATATGTTCAAAATGCAGTGGATACAGGACATTGCTGACCTATCCTGCAACTGTATTTTTGTGTAAAACATAAATGTATAACATGCAAAAGACTTCACTGAATTGCAGGAAGATTATCTTGTATAACTATTGTGAATTTCTTCTACACTGCACTATGGATAATAGGAAAAAGTTAACTTACAGGAAGAGTTACAGGACTTTTCAATTTAAAGCTTCAGAGGATGGTCTTTAGGGATGAAATCATTTTATGATTTCAAAATGAGACAGGAGGTGTGGCCAGATTTGAAATTATGGCACAACTATTAATGATGTAATGAAAGGATGTGGCTAATAAAAAGTGTACAACATGGCCATGGAAACATTGCCAAATGGCACTCTGTCCATTCTTATCAATGCACATCATATTTTCAAAATGTTTGAAGGGTCTAATTAAATATCAGCCATAGACAGATAGAAATATAGGTTACAGTCAAGTAGTCAAGTGCAGCTGTGTTTGGCCCAGGTGGTCTTAACTGCAACTGATTGTGAGCTGTGATGACCAAGTGCAGCTGCTGACATGTGAGTAGTTCCCAGTGCAGTAGCAGTGATTTCTGATGTCTGAGGTGAGTGTGAGATACTGTAGAGTTAGTATAAGTAAGGGAGGACTGGGGATACATGGGGTTGTGCAGAACTGTGTCAAAGACTGGGAGAGTGAGTGAGAGAGAGAGTAAATATGTGTGTGCATATGTGTGATTAGTAGCATGACTGTTTTTATGGGCATGTATTCACGTAGCTGGATACAATCAAGTGTTTTTTCAGTCAGTGATACAAGTAGAATACTTTTCATTAAATCACAATTTGAAAAAATAGAAAACACATTTCTTTGAGCCACACTTCACATAAAATTCCATATACACCAAATACTCCTCCCCGTGGGAGACTTTGCTCTCCACACCCACCCTTACTTAAATTTAATGAAATCATAGCTTTTATCTGTCAAAACAGAGTGCTTGCACTATTCATAAACAAAGAGTGTAAATACTCTGCCAAAACAGAGTGTTTACACTCTTTGTTTATGAATAGGGGGAGAAGACCCAGGCCATGTGTCAAAATTACCTATTATCTCCAGCCTATTAAGATGAATAGCAGCAGTAAATAGAAAAGAATGGATCTTGGTAAAGGGGGATGGTAAGATCAATCTTGTTACGGAAAACCATGTCCTATTAGATTAGAAATAAAATGTGGATATAGAAAATGGTGAAATGACGTAAACTTGACCTAAGGCAGAAAAGCATCTTGACTAAAATGACATTCAGAAAGTTAAAAAATGTTAGTAGCCCATACAATGCTTTACTATACATGGAAATCTCTAAAATTGTGTGACTGGGTTTTAGGATGGATGGTTTGTATGGAAGACAAAATGATTTCACCTCCTCATCAGCAAAATTTCATCAGATTGTAAGACATACATTGCCCAAGTAATGCATAGTTATTGGAACTTAATCACAGCCCAGTATGTGGTCAATGGATGTGTAATCAGAAATTCACCCAAGTCTGATGCCTATGGTTCTGACGGACAGAGTCAGTAAATTATTCCCCATATAAACTAAATTTGTGGGTCACGTTTGGGTTGCATGGCAAGGATTATAAGGGCCCTAATGGTTGTTAGTCTAGTATACACCTATGGACCTATAAAACTATGAACCTATGTAATTTACCCTAAAGTCCTCATTTCAAAGTATACCTATCATAGGAATGTATCACTCTAAATTTGAGTAGCTCTGATCTAGGTCATTTCATGAAATTTGTAGTGCAGGAACCTTGTTAATTTAAGTAGGTTCTTAATAATTGAATGTTTGTTCAGCCCCGAGGGAAGACCAGATCTATTTGCCATTGAAATTCCTTAGATTTCAGGATACAGCTGAAGTTCCCACCAGAGGGAAAGGACTTTCACCACTTCAAAATCATGGCATATAAATCCTGCCTCATGTCCTGACGAAGCAATGTGTTTTTTAATATGTTACGGCTGTGATTCTTGGCAGCAATATACAATGTTGATACATACACTATCCTAGATTTCAAAGGGGTTTCACCACAAAAATCAGGAACAGACTTTATAAAAAGTCACATACACAACTCCCATCAAGAAACAATTGGTGTGTTTGGACCTGTAGTTTTTTTTTTTTTTTTTTTTTTGTCGTTGTTAAAAATGCAAAAATAGTGGTGTTGGTTATTAAAAGTCTCAAGAGTAACACCTGTCGAAAAAAAATGTAAGTCTATAATTGAATAGGCTTAGATACAGAGATTGTGTTTTAACAGCAATTCAATGTTTTCTTCTCCCTTCCTTACAAATCTAGGTTTTATCCTTAAACATGTTCCAAGTTTCCTGTTCCCATTAATGATTTTGCAATTCTATGTAATCTTTATAATAATGTTTGAATCAGTGGTAAATGAAATTGTCATAGTTGGCAAAAGTTGTCACCTGTAATTTCTGTGTGCAAAGCTATAAGATCATATAGTGTCCCTTATGTTCAGTGGAACAGCAGCAAACCCATACTGCATTGATTGTTTATATAGGTTTCTGTAATTGGTTTGGTTGTTAATACAGGCTTTGAGCAGTCTCAGAATATTAGCTATCATTTCATTGTTACAGCCTTTTTCACATCATATTTTGGTGTGTTTGATGTTTTCAGGAAAATTGTCAAGATCCAAAGAAATTCTAGCTATATGTAACCTCTGAGACATATATTTTCATATATAAAGGGGCATGTTTCCTGCATGTAAATATCTTTGTATCCAAGTAGGTCCCTGAAAAAGCCAGTGTGCAAGCAGAAATTATATTTAACACTGTGGGTTCACATGTCTAGCAAACCCACTTTATGTTGTCTTGAATGAGTAGCAAATGTCATAGTAAGTTACATTACTGACATAATTAATGGCTGTTTAACTTTTGTTGGTTACTATTTCAAATGACAAAAATGTCATAAATGAACCATAAATAAGAAATGTCGTTTAAAAGGTAGAACCAAGTACAAATTTTGCCTGCCATATTCTAAATTCTAAATAATCAAAACTGTTGGCCATTACAGCACCCATGGCAACCCTGCTAGTATATGAAAATCTGTTTTTAAACAAGAAATATTTATGGCCCTGTACAAAGATTAATATAATTTCTGTGGTCTGAACAGGAATGGACACTTCCCTCCTGCTTATTTGACTAATGCTTGACTGCAGAAGTGCTGTAGTCACAGGTTAATACAATGTATAATGATTCCATATGTACTGTTACTAATAAACATTCCTCCGTTACAGACAGGGAAAAGATCATTTTGATGAAGTCTAAGGAATCAAGCAGCAAACTCTGCTTCTGCAGTGAAGATGTTAAATAAAGGCTGCACTGGTAACAAGTGGTTGAAATGCGGAGTCTTTCTTGTTGATATGGGGACTTTGCAAACAAAAAGAGGTAGAAATAAGGGATCTTAGAATTCCTTATTTACTACTCAGTCTAGAGTTTCAAATGTTTTGCTGTGCTTCCAATATTTCTTCATAAGTATCTTCTGAATAAAAGTTATTGTTACTGAGCAAAGCAAAAAAACTTGTTCGTATAATCCTTATGACAGCAATCCACCAAGCACCCTCCTTTGTCAGATGTTCTGATTATGAGGGTGACATTTTCATAAAGTTTGTTTCTATAAAACTTGAGATTTCAGGTGCAAGACGTGCACATCTGTGTTTTCAGGGTTGCTTAAACAGATTGCTAGTTTCTCTTTGATAGACACTTTCAAAAGAGGTTGACTAGGATGAATAAAAGGAATAAAAATGTTTCTTTCCAGGCTTGGGAGGTTTGCTATCACTATGATCCTGAAATCAGATTTCTAAATTCCTAACAAAAAGATTTAAGCCACATATGCTAAAAAATGAATCTGCTCTATGGCAGAGGACAAAATTAAAAATGCTTTCCAACACTCTGTTTCTCTTTTGTTAAACCATCACTAGAGATTTAATTCCTCAACTTTCTAAAGTTATTTGTTTATTTCACACGTTGTGTAGTGAGGTGTTTGGATTTCATCTAGTGTTTCCTGAGTATCACTTATCTTGCATAATCCTGATGATTGTTGTTTTCATTGTTGGTCACTCTGTTGCTCACAGTGTTTTGATCATGGAACTCATAAACAAAGACATTGGTAGCCTCCAAACTCTGGACTCCACCCAGTCTGGGTTTGTGAAAGGCAGATCATGCCTTCTGAACATGATCGACTTCTTTGAGGCAGTCACCAAAACCGTAGACAAGGGTAAGGTGGTTCACACAGCCTATCTTGACCTCACCAAGTCTTTCAATGCCATCCCCCATTCTGGAATTATAGCTAAACTCACTAAACTAGGTATAAATGCCTATGTCACAAGATGGGTTGCCAACTGTCTCAATGACAGAACCCACACTGTAAAAGTTGCAGACTACAAATCTGACTTCAAACCAGTGACAAGTGGAGTACCACAGGGTTCAGTCCTGGGACCTCTCCTGTTTGGCATTTACTTCTCTGAAGTACAGGCTAACACAGAAGGCCTCTGGCTAATGAAGTTCGCAGATGACCGCAAACTAGGAGCCATAGTCGATTCCCCAAATGATGAGGACATCCTACAGAAGGGCCTCACTGAGACAGATGCCTGGTGTCAGAGGCATGGCCTCAAACTCAATGCCAAAAAGTGCATTGTCATCCCCTTTGGTAAAAACTCTGTACCCATGAACTACCACATAAACGGCAGTCTACTTAATGTTGAATGTGTGATAAGAGAGCTTGGGACCCAGGTGGACAGTAGTCTCTCCTTTGATAATCACATCACCACAGTAGTCAGGAAATCCTTCTATGTGGCACAGCTCATCACAAAAGGGTTCTCATCCAGGAAAAAAGAGGTCATTGTTCCCCTCTCCTCTGCACTCATTAGACCCATTATAGAGTACAGTACCCCTTTTGGAATGTACCTTACAAGATATCTGCAGCAGCTGGAAAGGCCACAGAAGTACCTCACAAAGAGGATTACTGGCCTCAGATGCCCTACACTGACCATCTCAAAAAACTCCAGCTTTTGCCTACTCTGA
>NC_056741.1:1883316852-1883434374 GCF_019279795.1 Protopterus annectens
TTTGTTTTATTTTGCTGCTGTTGTTTGTTGGTCAGTACTGGCAGATTTAACTGCCTAGCATGATACATGATCCTAGCAAGTGAAGTAGCAGCTACATAACAATTGTTAAGGTCAGTTCATGTGCTACAGAAGCTCTTAATTGATTTGTCGTTTTCCAGATACTGAAAAGTAATCACTGTGTTCCATGCATACAGTCATATTCATAAAATAGTTTTAGAATAACTTCCATCCCTTTATTAGGCAATCCTTCAAATTCAGTCCTTTACTACTAGTAATAAAACTCAGACCCTCACCATGAACACCATGTCATTTTTAATAGCAATGTTTAAATTCTTTTGTATTCTCTACTTCATCTTATTATAATTTCTACAAAAGGGCAGTTTCATTGTTTTTGCAAAAGAATTGCATTATTTGTATTAGCAATTACAGGCTTAACTGAAAAGGGGATTTTTAAAATAAGTGGAAATTCTGCAGCCCTATAATATGAAATCTCTCTAACTGATCCTGCCACTAAATCTGGGAATAACCCCTTTCAACAAACATATTCCTAAGAACACTTATTTCCTTCAGAAATGTTTGATTGTCAGATATTAGTCTTGAAAGCCTAAATAATTGGCCTTTGACAAAACATACAATAATAGGGTTTTCTAAACATGTTGGACATCAGTTTCTGACTTATCAATAACAATCTCAATATCTAGGAAATTAATGCAATGCCTATCAGAATGAGTAAACCTCAAATAATCAGCAAAAGTTTCAATAAAATAAAAAAGGCAGCTCAACTTCACCCCCACAGATAATGAAAATATCATCCAGGTATGACAAATATTTTTGCATGCGTACTTTGAGGGGAGTGCCAAAAATATACATTCAGATTTACGGTGTGGTCACAGAGGGATAGCATACTGTAAATATAGCATGTGACAGTATCATCAAGCAATTGATGTTTTGCATAGAATAAACTCCTGGTACCTCTGGAATGCATCTAACACCTTCAGGTGCAGCTGCAGGTGTTGGTGGCTCTGGAATTGCCCGCTCCTCCTGTAAGTCTGTATTAGAACACTCCTCCTGGGTCCATCTCATTTGCTCACTTAACTGAGTACAGTGAGATCATATTCTGAGTCTAGTGTTCACTCTACTTAATACAGAGAGAAGATTTGAGAAGGCCAACCTACTTAGGTTCTTCCTTCCTCTCTACTTGCACTTAAAAAAGTAAGATAAAATTTTGCACTTTATTCATCTGCTTTTACTTTATTTGTGTCTCCTCCTACTTTATTTTGCTTTTCTTAAAAGTACTCGATTTTATTTATTCTGCTGCATTTATTACTGCTTGGTAGTAGCCTGATTAAATTGTAACTGTTATTCTAAGCCTTTTGGTTTAAGCACTTGGGCTTCATACAGGTTGTTTTACATTAAGGTTTGTTGTCTGCACTGTTGTGGCAGGACAGGTAGCTTACATCTTTCTAAGCTGGGAATTGCTGATTGAAGGCTCAGTGTCTGCTATTCTAAAAGTGTATTAGTTCTGGCTTAAGAACTTGGGCTTCAGGCCAGTTATTCTACATTAAGAGGCTTTGTGGTCTGCACTCTTGTGGGAGGAGAGGCTGGATTCTGCCCTTCTGAGCTGGGAATTTCTGGTCACAGGCTTATTGTGCCTGCTTATTTGAACTGTTTCTTTCTGAAATTGGTTCACCTTGTTGCTGTAGCATAGACCACATTCAGGCCTGCTGAATCTAGCTTTGTTTGTATAACTTGAGCACTGATCCAGGCCATCTTTTTTTGGAGAAGGTTCCCCAGCACCCTAGTAGCAGTAGTGTGCAGTTAGAGCTTGTCTGATTGAAGACTGCTAGAACAGGGCTCAGTTTTGAGCTTTTTTTCTGGTTAATTGGGTAACTTGTTTAAATCAGTTTGTTCGTTTTCTATTGTTTTATATATATATATATATATATATATATATATATATATATATAAAAATTGCACTTTATTCATCTGCTTTTACTGTATTTGTGTTTCTTCCTACTTTATTACTAGGGGCATTGACTACAACTCTGATCTGCAATATATAGCAATAAGTACCATTTTCTGTGCATTTAAAGTGTTTTTTTGATGGTATTTGCTTTATTTTCTGAAAAAAAAAATATATATATATATACATATATATATATATATATATATATATATATATATATATATATATATATATATGTATATTTATACTCATTTCTGGCCTTTCTAAGCTAGTATAGTCCAGTTTTCAGGTTAGTGCTGAATTTAGGGCTGTGTTACAAATCTCTGTGTTTTCCCATACCCTACTTGGAGAGAAGGAAGTTTCTCTGTTCACCTGTGAGAGAGGGGAGCTTTAAGCAGCCTATCTGTCCCTGGAGGAGTGGTTTCAGTCCAGAAATTAGTAGTTTATTGGCCATTTTTGGGCTAATTTTTATCTCTTTCATTTCCCTGCTATAAATACTGCATTTGCCCAGTTTTGCGTGCCGGGCAGCACCGGTTATCTAGGGTAAAACTATTCCCGGCTCCACAAAATCTCCTCTTCAATTTTTCCCTTAGAACTAGACAAACTTTCAACTTAAGCACTCAAGCCATTCATTTCTCAGCCAGGCACTTGCTCAAAACCCATAGCAAGCACTTATAAACCCGAGCACTAGACCGTCCTGTACTGTACAGAAGGACAAGGCTATCTATACAACCTTACCAGCCATCCAGTAAAACAGTTCACTGTACCTATTCAGGCATGTCCAAAGGGCAGTTTCAGGTGTACTCTCCAGTCCAACTGGTGAATCTGGGCATTTTGAGGCAATGTTATAACTGTCTCATGTACACAGACAACCCTCTCCTCCTACCACCAAACAGTAACACATGCGAGAGATGCAATTATAAAGCCAAACTGGAGGCTAAGCTCTCTCAACCCAAGACTGGATCAGACAGTCAAGAGGAGAAGGGAAATACTTGCATCACACCACCAGTCTCACATAGATCCATTAAACCAGCACCGACAAAAAACACACATAAATACATGAAAACATACTCGGAGGCTCTAAATAAAAATCTGCAAAAGCAACAGAGACCTCCAAAGCAAACA
This sequence comes from Protopterus annectens, assembly GCF_019279795.1. Lineage (NCBI taxonomy): Eukaryota > Metazoa > Chordata > Ceratodontiformes > Protopteridae > Protopterus > Protopterus annectens. The sequence goes on from NC_056741.1 coordinate 1,883,319,944, forward strand.
TCCAAGCAATCTCCACCCCCCAACACAAACCATGAAACACATACTTCGCAAAACCAGTGTGCCATGCAATCACAGCCCTAAAGGCAAAATAACATACCCAACATACTAGTAATAGGTGACGCTATAGTCAGGCACACTGACGTCCCACTCACTAGGCTGAATAAGGGAAGGTTACTGTTAGCTGCCTGTCGGGTGCCAAGATCCGCCACATAACACAAGCACTCAGGTCACTCCAGAACAAGTACAAATATGACTCTGTCATTGTCCATGTTGGTGTGAATGACCTGAGCCGTACCTCCCTGGACTACATGAAAAGAGACATGGAAGAGCTCTCTGATCATGTAGCCCAGGCCGGTATGACCCTGACCCTGAGTAGCATCCTGCCCTCACCAAGAGTGATACCACGGTATAAAGAAAAAAATTCTTGATTTCAACAATTGGCTAAGTTTCTGGTGTCATTCAAAGGGGATCCAGTGTCTGTCCTCCTGGGATGACATGCTCGACAAGCCACGCTGCTTCGCTAGAGACGGCTTGCACCTGTCACCCTTAGGCTTTCAAATACTGGCCAAGGCTCTTGCCACCCCCATAGTGCCTTTTTTAGGCAAGGCTCAAAAGACAAACCCACCACCGTAAATAACACAAGCAACAAAAAACTGAGGTTACTGTTACTCAATGCCAGAAGTCTAAACCTCAAAAGCATGCACTCGAGGCACTCCTCACTATGGCGAAAATCGATATATGTGCAGTAAAAAAAACCTGGTTTAAGTCTCCAGAGAGCACCCCAGCACTACCAGGCTACTACTCATACCATACATTTCAGCCACAGAACCCGAACCGAAATACAAAAGGTGGGGGCGTATCCATATTCATCAAGGATACCCACACCTCCAGGTTAGTGGCACAGCACGATGCTTCAGAGATCATCCACGTGCAACTAACAATGGGCAAAACTGCAATTCAAATTGTAGCTTGCTACAGATCACCCACCATGTCCCAGGACCCCTATTCTGCATTTCTGGAAACACTGGGAAACATAAAGGTCCTACCAAACACCATAATATTGGGTGATTTCAATTACCCAAACATTAACTGGGAGAACTACTCAAGTACTAACTCCCTTGCCCAACATTTCCAAGAATTTATAAACTCAAATGCCCTGGTTCAACTGGTCAACACTCCTACCAGAGGTGACAACAAACTGGACCTGGTCATCACCAACATGGGTGACTGGTGTTCCACACCGGAGGTCAACCCCTCGCTGGTTAGATCTGACCATAAACAAATCACTTTGGATATCAACATTCCACTCCCACCCCCGGACAAGGAGACCACCATGAAAAACTTTTCAAAAGCAAACTTCATACTTAAGACTGAGGTGGAAGGTTTAAAAGCCCCCCATGCTGAAGGATAATGCTGTCCAAGCTGCAAAGTCCTTTACTAATGCATTCTACGGGCACCTACAAGAATGCATGGATCGTACCATCCCAAGCAAAACCAAGACTCACTCCTCCAAGAAAAGGAAACCAGTCTGGTGGACTCCTGCCATAAACAAGCTATACAATAGAAGGAGGAAACTAGTACAGAAAAGAGTAAAATCCCAAGAAGGGAAGACATCCCTGATCAGTATCAGCAAGAAACTACGATCCCTCATAAAATCATCCAAGGCGAGCTTTGAAAGAAAAATTGCTAAGGACTCCAAAGATAACCACAAGGCATTCTTTAGCTATGTCAAGAATCTAAGTGGCAATTCTCAGATCTGCTCGGAGTTAGTGCAGAATGGCACAAAATACACTGAACCGACCGATATCGCCAACATCCTGGGAGACAGGTTCAGCGCAAACTTCACCCCCCTCTCACCCCCAAAAGGGCCCATAACCATACCAGAAGAATGTAGTGTCCCTGAAATCACAGACACTCAGGTTAAAACAGCCCTCTCCAAAGCCAAAAACACAGCATCAATGGGACCGGACGGTATCCCAGGCTGCGTCCTACACAAGCTCAAAGATGAACTAACCCCTCACCTAAACACACTGTTCAAAGTCAGCCTCTCCACAGGCTATGTACTCATAGAGTGGTGCACATCAACATTTATTCTGCGCCACAAAGGTGGAGCTACAACAGACCCCAGAAACTATCACCTTATAAGCCTGACTAGCTTGGTCTGCAAGGCTATGGAGCACATCATCATGGAACTCATTAACAGAGACATTGGGAACTTCCAAACACTGGACCCTACCCAGTTCGGCTTTGTTAAGGAAAGATCATGCCTCCTAAACCTGGTGGACTTCTTTGAGACAGTTACCAAGGCTACAGATGAGGGAAAGGTGGTACACACAGCCTACCTAGACCTCACAAAGGCCTTCGACACCATTCCCCATTCTGATATTATAGACAAGCTCATCAGCCTGAACATAAACCCCTACGTCACAAGATGGGTTGCCAACTGGGCTCACAGACAGAACCCACATGGTGAGAGTTGCGGGAGCTAGGTCCAACTCTAAACTGGTTACAAGTGGTGTTCCCCAGGGCTCAGTCCTAGGACTCCTCCTGTTCAGCATATACTTCTCAGAGGTACAGGCAAGCACAGGAGGACTATGGCTGACCAAGTTTGCAGACGACTGCAAACTAGGGGCTATAATTGACTCTCCAGCTGACACAGACATCCTCCAAAAGGGCCTCACTGAGACGGATACCTGGTGTCAAAATCATGGCCTCAAGCTAAATGTCAAAAACTGAAGAGTCATCCCCTTTGGAAAAATCAAAGTACCCACAAACTACCACATAGATGGTAGTCCCCTAAATACGGAAGACGTAATAAGGGATTTGGGGACCTAAGTAGATAGTAATCTCACCTTTGATAATCACATTGCCAAAGTGGTTAGAAAATCCTTCTACATGACCCACCTAATCACAAAAGGGTTTGCATCCAGATCAAAAGAGGTCATTGTGCCCCTCTACTCATTACTCATCAAACCCATCATAGAGTACAATGCCTCATTTAGGATGTACCTTACAAGACACCTGCAACAGTTGGAAAGACCACAAAAGTATCTCACCAAGAGGATCACTGGCCTCAAACAGATGCCCTGTGCAGCTCAACTGAAGAAACTCCAGCTGTACTCAGTTGCATACCGCCTACTCAGAGGTGATCTCTGCCTGACATACAAGGCCATGTCCAACCCAGAATTAATGGACATGCTCCACCTAAAGAAAACTTTATCCCCCTCGAGCCACATGCTGTAGGGATCTAAACCTCACCACAACAATAAGTAGGACGTGCGGGAGGGATAGATTCCTGTCCCAGAGACTTCCCATGCTTTGGAACAAGATTCCAACCTACATTAGGCAGAGCTCCTCACTAACACTCTTCAAAAGAAACCTTCATGAGTGGATGGGAAACAGAAAGTTTACCCCGGGGATCACTTCAGTGGCTCTGCTGGACAGAGGCACAGGGAAGTAATCTAAGGGGGGTGGCAAAAGCCAACACATTCTGGCTAGGCTTATAAATGCCTTCAGGCAGATAGCCTAGTACCTACCTATGAACCTAAAAAATAAAAAAGCCACCCAAAACAGAATGATCATAGCACTGAAAAACCCAGATTGGGATGTGTGCCATAAGGTATCTGTTGTGGCAGGGAATCAGCACAAAACATGAGTAATACTCAAAAAGTTCTCACCATTGCTGGAAATGAAAATTAACCAGTATACAGCCTAAAATCTTTAAAATTAAGTGTAACACTAACAGACTACATTATTTCCAATAATCGGAAATGCAACAGCTGGAGGACTCATTGTCAACTCATTTGTATACCCTGATATGCCTGCAGAAATCTGGTTGGGTTGCTAAGGAAAAGCTAACTAAAATACAAATGTATCAGGAGCATATAAATCACAAGTTTATTATATCAGAGGACACAGAATAAAGATAGCATTCACTTTTCTGCCAAGCCAGAACAGGCAAAGGGGAAAACATGCATGAAATTTATGAGGAAATGCCTTGGAGAGGGGAAGACTATAGCTCTAATATCCATACATATTGAGCATGTACATGAGGTATACTATTCACACAAGGAACCCAGAAAGCAGCCAAGACAGATTCTTGTTAAGCCCAAAAGTGTTAGATACTATCCATACTATGGGAGAGAGGTAGTATTTACAAAATTGGAGAAACAATACAGAAAAGATGTACTTGCTGCATACAAGAATAAAGAAAAATGCTTTCATCCCTGCAATTAAGATGTGTAAAGAAATGTTCGTGCATTTCACACTAATATACCTTGCCCACTTCAGAATGTATTTTCCATTGATTTGAAGAAATTTGTAGACCCAAGTGCAATGGAAGAAATTAATCTAGATGCTAGTAAAACAGCAGAATATGCTAATGTATAGAAGGGCAGAGATACAATGAAATATGCTATAAACAAGCAGAGAAAGGATCCCAAAGAACCCCCTCCCTTTGTTTCAGCACATAATGGCTGCTAAGACAAGATCTGTACAAGAGGACACTAAGAAAAGTAATTTTATTGGGGCAGTGTCTAACGTGGATAACTTAAGGCTGGTGACATTGGACTCTAAGCGAGCATTACCATGCTCATTGATAAAGTGCAGATAAGTACTAAGGCTACCAGTTTTGTTACACATCAGTATGTCATTTTATGGATTTTTCTTCTATTACATTTTAATACTACTAACAGATGACAGCTTTACTCAGTGAGTGGACTGTTCCCGATGGGCAGGCATATTTAGAAACTGGGGTTATGATAGATAACTTATGAAGAGTGGAGGAAATTGGCCTCTGCATCCCATCTTCAGATTATAAAATGATGTACAGGTATACCAATTAAATGGAATACAATAGAGGTTAAAAACATGATAAGAAGGTAAAATTACCTTCATTTAAGATAGCAGGAGCCTTAAGATCATGCTATATGAACAAACTAGTACTCCCTGATTGAGAACTGCAAACTTATTTGATGCTGATTGGTTTAGGCAGGGGAGTGTCATTAATGTAGTGTTGAGGGACCAAGACACTAGGATGGAATCAGTGAACCATAGCGAAGGAGGAAAAATAAATAAATTAAAAAAGCGGTTTGTGACAACTAGAAAAAAAGAACACCAACATCATGTTTAGACAATATGCTTAAAAGACACAGTAAATAGTGCATTAATTGAAGTTAAAAAAAATATTACAGGGCATAACTCTATATGCCAATATGCACATAATACATATGTAAGCAATAATGCCCGAAAAGGTGTGTGTTAATGTATAATTAACACCTCCCCAGGGGAGTTATGATGCCTGATGCCACAGACAGAGGGCCTCTACACCTCTGGAAGGGTATTAATTACACATTAACACACACCCTGTTTAGTTTTTTATATATATTTTTGATGTAAAATAGTTCCTCCGCCTAATGTTTCAAACTTTAAGTAGTATATATTAATGTTGTTGAAGGAAGGATTTTACATCAAAAATATATAAAAAAAATATTGTAGTACCAAAATAAATAAATAAGTAAAACAAAACAATTTTATAGAGAGCCTATTCTCTCTCTCTCTCATACACAGTCTCTCCTGCTTTTACATACGTATACACACAGTCTCATTTGGTTTCATACTTGTATTCACTCACATAAGCATAACTCTCTACCTCTTAGTACAAAAGTCTGGACAAAGCCAAAAATAATGGGTGGACAAAGCCCCAAAAATAGGGACAAATTTTAAATATTGGCTCTTATAAACTTATAAAGTTGCTAGAATAAAAGGTCTTGTGTTTCAATGCATTTTCTGAAAGATATAAAGCCTGAAATGCAAATGTATGTTATTATTTAATGAATTCACTCCTCATTGATTTGCCACAAAACTTCAGAAAACCACAAAGTTGATGAAGAACAGACAAAAAATATGAGGCAAATATCTGGACATTCTGTGAAAATTTGGACAGTTGAGAGCTATGCACACAAGACCGTTCTCTATCTCTCTCTTGATCTCATACACACAGTCTCCTCTGCTTTCATAGATGTATTCACTCACACAAGATCGCTCTCACTCTCTCTCGATCTCTCTGACAAACACAATCTCTTCTGCTTTCATACACACATTGACTCACAAAAGATCACTCTCTCTCTCGATCTCACACACAGAGTCTCTTCTGCTTTCATACATGCATTCACTCACACGAGACTTCTCTCACTCACTTTCTCAATCTCGCACTCACAGTCTCCCCTGCTTTCATACATGCATTCACTCACACACGCAGACAGAAACAAACACACTCAAACAATACATACGCACACACATACATTTTTTCTATTTTTTTTACACTCGCTAAACAGCAAAAGTGCTGCTTAGTGAGTGTGAAGTAACGGCAGCTGTTTTTGCAGTCTGAGCTCCATGGCAGCTTGATATGCTGCCATGAAGCAGAGGACACGTTTTTCAGTGGGCAGTACTTGTACATTAATACCCTGCTGGAGAACGTTTGTTCCCCAATCAGGGTACTGATATACAGTTTTCTCATTCTCTAACACTTTGTACATAGTTCTTATTTATCTAGAGGCTGGGAAAGGGGTAGATCAAATTAAGTACAATGTACTGTTGTGAGTGCAGATAAATTGATTAGCCATTAAAAATGCAAGGCAAGAAAGACAGGGATTTAAAAGACAATCCAAGGTATACTTAGACTAAATGACAGGTTTAATTACAGGACAGACAAAGTAATGCCAAGTATGACAGCTACATCATGGAATATAAATGGGTTGAGAGACATGAGTGAATTAGGCAAAATATTAAGATACACAGAACGGAGTTCTGCGCAAGTGGTAATGGTACAAGATGCTCAAAGGGTTGACACAGACTGATTAGGAGAAGAAGGAGGAAGGGATGCTAAAGTGTTGAAGAGGAAGTGAAAGGGGTCTTGCCCTTGATCAAGAACACAGTGGGCATAAATGTAGAGGAAGAAGTTAGTGAAGGCAATGGAAGATATGTAATAAAGGGGATGTGCTATGCAGCCCAATCTCGTTAATGGTAATATAACCCCCCACTAATGAAGATTCATGAAATTAAACAAATTATGTGAGGAATAATGGCATGTCAGTAGGGCACTGGAACATAACTAGTAATATGGATGACGTGTCAAGGACACAAAGCAAGTTAAAGTCCTGATAGATGGTAGAAATCTTGAAAAATACATGAAACTATTTAGAATGGTTGATACCCTGAAATTAATGCAGAGGAATACAAAAGAACATTTATATGTTATTTGTTGGGGGCCACCTACCCTGCTACACTTAGGGATCATGCTTCTATGCAGACTGAGCTCAGGAGTGAGAAAAGGGTTATTAGTTAAAAAAAAACATTGTCAGTTCCTGACACACCTCCTAAAACACTATGGATTTCTTATTTGGTTAGATATTCAACCTCATACATAGCAGAAACAACTTGATAAGGAAAACCAAAAGTTGACAGAATATTGTGACATAATGAAGGAAAGATTAAGAGGAAGAGCAGTTAGAGAAAGCAAAAGCCTCTGCTAGAGTACATTAATAATCTGAATAAGTTCAAGGTGAAAGTGTTAAGGTTATACTACTACCTTTGCAACCACCCTTGCCCTCAGTAAGTTTCTTGTCCATCAGTTACCGATGTAGAAAGCAAAGTACGTAGTTGCTCAAATAAGGGATCCAAAAACAGGTAGAATAACAAATGCTCCAGAAACTAAGAAACGAATAATAGAGAGATATTACCAACATTTATATGAACAAGATAAGAAAGTAGAAGGGACAGTCAAATAGATGAGAATATATTTAGAATCTTTACCATAAATTACAGAGCTGGCTAAGATAGCACAAATGAAGGAAATTACTCTGGAAATGACATAATATACAGATTCAGAATATGAGAAAAGCTCCAGGGCCAGATGGGATCCACACTGAAATTTGGAAATTGGCCAAAGGCAAAATAGGAGAAGGCGGGTAAAAGTTCTAAGAATGTTTTAAGGGGGAAGGTGGGAGATCCTGAACACACAGAAACAGAACTTTTCCATTTTTTTTTTCAAACACACACAGTCGCTCTTTTAATGTACGATTTCCTTTTTCACTGTTCACTTTCAAATGAATGCTCTCATGCAGCCTTACAAGTTGATTAATCCACTTTTCCAAACCACTAAAATTACTGATATTACTGGGGCCGAAAACAATTTGATGACAATCAACAGGTACAACTTATTTTCTCAGTACTGTTCCTGTTTTCTTTGGATACTGTCTTACCTTCTAAAGTAGGACCAGTGACTTGAGTTTCAGTAGAAGCCTCTGGGGTTAACATTTGTATTGGAGGGCTATATATATATATATATATATATATATATATATATATATATATATATATATATATATATATATATATATATATATATATATATATTGGGATAATTCAAGCAAAAGCTGAGCTAAGCTATTCAGTAATGGTGGCTACATAAAAATGTCTGGTGAAGACATCAGGGCTACACACAAATGTCTAGTGAAGACATCACGGCTACACACCAAGTAAAATCAATGTATTCACAGCCAGTGCAGTTCCAATAAAACCTGGTAACCAGAAAAAGCCACTGTTGTCATCCACCATAAAAGTCATGTTTAATTAGTGATTTTATATCTCAATGCAACAGACATCTTCAGATAAATTACACAAATGAACTAACTTCCTTACAAAGGATAGATAGAAACATATGATCTAAACAGCAAATAACTTTTAGAAAAAAATAATTATATAATTGCAGTCTTAACATTACAATTAAACATTTGCAAGGAAATTATTTTGAAACCTAAAATCTTTTTTAATAAAATACCTTGCCAAATGTAAGTAAACAAATACTTATTAAATACATCACAATTAAATTTTGATAGCCCACGTGTAAATATAGATGTAATTGAAACAAATTCATTAAGCCAGGACTTATTACCAACATCTAACCATAACTGCCAAACTCCCTCGCTCTTAGATTTTTATTTTTCCAAGTTCAGCAATCTTTTCTTGTGTTGCTTCATACTGAAAAGTTGAAACATCTGGAAGAGGCATCTTCTGTCAGGGGTTGTGGAAAGGGAAATTAAATAGTGTAGACTCTTGATATATTCTCTTTCTCACCCATTTGTCTTGTGTGATGGGCAACCAGGCAGATGAGATGAGAGAGACAGAGACATAGAGAGACTGACAGCTCACAACTGCCTCCAGAGGTGGACATCCAGGCAAGCCTTCAGGGATGCTGGTTCTGTCTTCCTGAGAAGGGACCTCAAAAATTTTGATTTTGAGGATAGTTTCAAGCTTGTAGTTAGTGCCTGTTAAAGAACACCTCTGCTGTAACTGTTACTGTATGAGTTGGCAGCAAAGGTTTGATGTTGGGGTTTCCTAAATGACAGATACTTGGAGCCCTTCTGATACCTATTGAAAGGGCTCTCAAATCTAACTCCCATGGCAGACGTCTTGCCTTCTTCATACCTAGAAAAGGTACAATCAAAGGAAGCAACTCCTTGAAATTGTCCTTGAAGTCACACATGTGGAGTCAGAAACAGCAGTGCACTGTAAGACCAGTCCCTGTCATTCTATTTGCTCCATCAGTAGCATTGTGCAGTGGTCACATGGAGACGTTTGTGATATTCATCATCATACCCAGGGTAGTAAGAGTTTGTGAAAATCTTTCCCTCAAGGAAAATGTAACTGAGGCATAAGATTGCTTCCCAATTCTGTCTACAGTACTAACTCCTCTGTTTATTAAGAGGATGGGCAAAAGAAGACTCTCTTGAGATCATGGAATCCATCAGAGGGACCTTTGACCAGTACTGCCTATCTTTATGAGGGACAATATTTTGTCAGGCTTTTGGGATATGGCTTCTGTAGTGTCAACTTCCTGCCATGCCCTCTTATTAACAAAGTTCACAAGACTGACCACAGGCGGGACCACTAAAAAGGTAGAGAGAGCAGAACTGTATGCTTTAAAGATCACTTCCTTATCCTGCAGGGTGGTTCACTGGGCCAGGATCCCCTCTGTCTCATTAGCTCTAGACTTTTGTCAAATAAGGCACATTCAGAAGAGGATTATGGGGGACTCCTCTTGACCCTCCAAGTCTGACTGAGATGGGAGACTCTGTTGAGGAGTCCATATGCCTCCTTTTACATGTCCTCTTCCTGGGCATTTGAAATTGTGATTGATCTGAGTCTCTGTGAAGGGTCAGTTAGCATCAAGGCCTTTTATTTGAGGGTATTTGAGCTGTTCTCTCCCTGGCAACCATGAAATGATGGTTTAGAAACAGATAGGTGGGCATCTGAGGGAGGAGCTGGTGCTGAATAAAGCCTTGTAGTACATCTCAGTGGAGAAGCTATTCTCTTCTCCAAATGCTGATCCAGAATCCATCAGCACCTGGGAATTCAACTCTGGAGCTGGAACATCTCTTGCCAAAGAAGAGGCTGCTGGAGCCCAAGGTTGAACTTCTGGTCCTAACGGATGAACCAAACTCTGAATTAAGGCACCCAATGCCAGTGCTCATCAAACCCCAGAAAAGGTGTTGATTGATATAGACTGCAGGATGGACTACAGCTCAAAGGTAGATTCTGATACAGAAAATAGACCCACATTGATTGGAGCAACAGATGGGGCTGAAAAGTCCTGCTTCAAGCTTTTGGAGCAGAGACTCACTTGGTGCTGAAAGTCTCAGAGTTGAGTCCTTTGGATGGGAAGAAATCAGAAACAAAGGACAAGTTATTAGAGCTAATGTCACAGGGTCCAGGAAGCATATTGACTCTGAAACCACTGATGCAGTGACACAGATGGGTAAGGCAATAGCCATGGTGAAAGGGAGTCAACCAGATCCCTCCTAAATATATAGAGAGATGGCATGGTACCCAACCCCATCAGAGTCTTATGAAAGGCCCTGGGCATTGTGGGCTCCCAAAACTGCTTCAGTTGTACTTTTGAATGAGTTAAAGGACTGCACAGATGCTGCTGAAGGAGATCTTGAAAGAATAAAACTAGATAGTTCCTATTTGTATGGTGTCTCCTTAGAACTGGAGAATGGGATTTGTCCCTAATAACAGTGGTCTCTAAGGGAGTTAGCTGTTGCAGCTGAGGTGTAAGGGGATAGGCGGAGAGAAGTTCTTCTCTTGGGGGTCGAAGCATTTTCAGATCCAGGGAGAAGCAAGGATCCTGTGCTTTCCATTTTGTAGAATCTTTATCTATGTACCTGACCTTTTGTCTTTTTCCTCTCACCTTTCTGCATATCAAGAGGTAAAAGACATTTTATTATTTACAGTGCTCCAAGTTGGCTCTGCATGCAAATCCCACAGTCAACACTGAAGTGATTGGACTCCAACAAATAATGTAGGAATCTTGTGGGTCATGGGGTAAGATTCTGTGAGTGCATTTAACACACAGTTTTTAAAATTCTTATACATAACAGCACAAGTAAGCTAAAGTTACCAATGCAACCACAAGACAGGTATAAAACCAACTACACCTATCAATGCACCAGCTACAGAAAACTAAGTAAAGAGAAAAGGGGTTACAATAATAATAATTTTTAGTAGGCCAAGAGGAAAATGAAGGTAGGTAGCCTGCCAAAGGGTTAAAAGAAGTTGAGGCTATTATGTAAGGCATAATTTAAAAGACAAATGTTTCCCAATAAAGGCTAAAGCCTGTATATAATCTGAAAAACATTGATGAAGATTTTGAAAAGAAGGCAGACTTAGAAAAAAACATGCACTTACCTTTGTGTCACTTGGATCTCTCTGTTCCCAATGGAGGTAAATGATATAGGGGCTAGGTAGGGAGAAGTGTAATGTAGGATAGCAATGTTCTGGAGCTCAAGGCAGAGAGCACTTGAAAATGGGTGGATAGGGTCTGACAGGTGGCTCCAGTCCCAAAAGTCAGATCAAATGGAATGATGAAATGCATCTTACTTAACTTCTGACATTCAACATTTGGCATTTGAAAATATGACATTACTGGTGAGAAGCAAGGTATAGTGCTATCAGGTCAATCAGCATTGCTTTCAGGCTGCACAACAGTGCACAGGAAAACAGACCTCATGCTTTACATAGTGGTACTCCGATGTTAGAGATATACCCATATATTACACTTGGAAGGAGTACCACATTCAGGACAGTGACAAAAGTGGTAAGCCTTCCTGGACACATATGGCTCATAATGCAGTGCTTCCAAGTAGCAAAACCATATCCTTAATCGCAAGCTCCATGGGGGAATTGCAGGCATTTCATATTAGTCTGCCCTACATAAACATTCACATTTTTTAATAGACTGGCATGGGATGATGGCCACTCTTACAAGGACGTCATAAACATTATAGTCTCCTGAAAGGAGAGATCTTAAGGAGTTGACTTGGTCCAGAAGGATCACTACCTCTCTCTTCAAAATAGGAAAATCTTTTCAGACTTGTACGAGGCAGAGTATTTGGACACAAAAAGAGAACTTTGGATTGGCATTTGGAGAGGAGAATAGCTTCTCCATTGAGACATACTACAAGGCTTCATTCAGTACCAGCTCCTCCCTCAGATATTCACCTGTATATAGTATGACCATAACGTCTAAAAATCTATCCCTGAACAAATCATGTAGTGTGTGAGGAAAATTAAAAATGGTGAACACTATTTTTTGCTGAACATGCTGTAGGACCAGAGTAAAAGACAAGAGCTGCACAATGAGGGCAGCACTGCACAACACAGTGGAACACCAGAGTAAGACCCAAGAAATGCATAATAAAGGCAGTGCCAGAAGACATGCTGCAAGGCCAGAGTACATCACAAGAAATGTACAATACAGGTAGTGGTGCACAATATGGTGCAAGGCCAGGGTACATCAACAAGAAATGCACAATATATGTAGTGCTGCACAACATGGTGCAAGGCCAGCGTAAATCACAAGAAATGCACAATATAGATGGCGCTGCACAACATAGTGCAAGGCCAGACACGCATGAGCACATCATAATGGCAGATGGAATTTAGCTCAAGCCTCTTCCCACCCACCCTTTTCCTACCCAATCAGCATGTCAGAATAATGAACTTGAGGTATTTCAGCATCTACAAGTAAGATATAGTAATGGAGACTTGGGAGCAGCTACTATTTGTTGAACCTATGGTAATCACATGCAAACAGTGGAGAAACTCCTGCTCAGACTACAGTGGTTATGACAGCACCCATGCAGAACTTCTGGCTTTATTCATCAAAATGGTAATCAGCACTAATCAGCTACTGATATCAAGCATATAAAAAATATGATCACAAACCATGAAGCACAGCTAATGTACCTGCACACTGTATTAACAGTCCAAAAACAGGAAATCACCAGGAATTCACAAGGGCTGAAGAGACACGAGGCAAGCACATCCCAAATAAGATCCACAGTATATCAGCTAGATGACAATATTGAAGACATGGAAAACCAGGCTGGGCACAACAGTTTACATATCCTAAGCCTCCAGGAACATATAGGAGGAACCGACCCTGGGGTGTCTCTCAAAGGAACTACACAAAATATTAGGTGGAATGCAGCCTCCCATTAAGCATGCACATAGGATTACATCCAGACAGAAAAATAACCAATACCTTTGTCATAAAGCACAGGATCCTTGCTTCTCCCTGGATCCAAAATTTCTTCGACCTCCAAGAAAATAACTCCTCTGCCTGCTTAAAGCTCGACTGCAGCAGCTAAGTCTCCCTTGAAGACCACTGTTATTGGCCAGAGAGCACATTCTTCAAAGATCAAGATCGATGGGGTATGATCTTCACAAGCCAGCTACCTTGTCTGAATTGTACTGGACTACAGCATGGCAATATGTCAAAAAAGGAAAGCCCTGTCCCCTTACCTTAGGTACTTCAGGGAATGTAATTGCACAGTACAACTCCAATTTCCAGCCATTTTACAAATAGCTAAAGACACCCACTCATACTGTTTTTCCTCTAACTGAAGAACTGGAGAACTTTATAGCCATAGGGAAAGATGCCAGATGAAAGCTCTATGCAGACACTGTAAAGATGACCAAAGAACCTCCACCACTCTCACAGGGTACATTCAAAAAAATATGACAGGCCTCTAATGCCCACTCCCCATTAAATCAGTGAGTGAAGCAACAGTAAGTGTGTAGAAAGCCCCACATCCCAATGAAATTAAGTAAATGGATGGGCTCAGCGATTAAGCTGTGAAGAATAAATACAATCTCCTACTCACTTTAACATCCAACGGTGATGCAGAGGAGATTTTAGATATGATCTTTCCTGGGCCAGTGATCAAAGCTTCCAGGAGTGGAAAACTCCAGCCAACTCAGGGGAATGCAAGATGCATGTTATAGAGGAATCTGCCACCCAAGCAGTAATGCTAGCTGCTCTGAATATATCCCAAGAATATTGGATATCTATTTGCGCACAAACTGACAGCAATGTATGTAAACACACAAGACTATACAAACAAAGGACAGAGTCTGGGTGCAGACATTTGGTTGCTCTCAAGTGATCGCTTTCACTATTCTGCTTAGATTTACATCATTAGCTCATGTTGGTTTATCTTTATTACAACAGTACTGATCAGGTAAACCATTTTGATATATGGGTGAAGCCTGCTATGTATTCTTTTCTACAGATAGCTTCACAAGGGGATGCATGTGTGGGAGAAATTGTGGAGGTTGACAGTAGCAGGTTTTGTCTCTCATTATATTACCATATTTTGACAGGTTATTCTTCTAATACTTGTTTCAAGTTGCTGATTCTTACACTGTGATACACAGGCTCTTGCAACTTTCAAACTTTAGGAAAAAATTATCTAACTTATCATTACTATAATGATAAAAGATTCCACTAGAACCTGACATTTGCAATAAGGGTTGTGACAGCACTATGACTAACATTGCTAAAAACTTCCCAGCTCAGAGTGGGGATGCTAAGGTTGTAGGAAGGAATCCCAGTGGTTTCTGTCTTATCAACCTTGCTCATTCCTACAGGTATGTAGTTATAAGTTCTTACTGCTAGTAACTCATCAAACCTATCATTGAGTACAATGCACCCTTTGGTATGTATCTAACCAAGCGCATCCAACAACTGGAATCTCCACACAGCCCAGAATGTAGGGCATAAGTAATGGGTCCTATGGAGACCAGCTTAAATCCCTATCCCTGTATTCTGTTACCTACAGGCGGTTAATGTGAGATCTATGCCTGGCATACAAAGCATAATCAGACTCCACCGTGATGGACCTCCTGCATATCTGCCACATAAAGAGCATCAGAATTACCTATTCTAAAGACTTAAACCTTGCCTGTGATATAAATAGCACCTGATGGAGAGACAGTTAAGTATCCCAGAAACGAACCCAGCTCTGCAATAGGAACCTCATCCATGTGAAGCAAAGTTCGTCCTTAAGCCCAGTTCAAGTGTAACTTAGATAATTGGATGAAGAACAGGAAATTCATCCCTGACTTGACATGTATGTCTCTAATGGGCAAAGACAGCTTGTAAATGGTTCATCTCCCAAGCCACTTTTTATACTTATCAAGTGTACCAGAACTCGTCAGAGATTTGGGATGCATAACTAGCCTTAAAAAGGCCCTTGTGGTCATTAGCCTAGTACATACCTACAGACCTATAATAGTCTCATGAAGAAGAATAACCTCATACCATCATCATTATGAATACACTAGGTTAACTACAAAGTCATTTTGCACAATCCCCATACACAATGTAGAAGGACCTCAATTGTTACTTTAACTCCCTCAATGTCAGAGGGATTTTTTCCCCAGTAAAATGCAAGAGGTAAAAGCTTAAGTAATATTCTTACAAGAAACCAACTTAAGCACAAAGAGGCTTAAAGTTTATCTAAGCTCTGGAAAGGTGTGGTTCAGACAGCATCTACAAATCAAGAATTAAAAAGTGTTTTATTTCTCATCAGAAATACTTTGAAGAAGACCAAAATACAAGAGTAAAATGACCTACAGAATAGATAAATAGTCGTGTTAGTGAACATGAGCTTTGATAATTGACTACTATGGAATCTCTATGGGTCTAACCAGAACATGTGCCTCTTTCATCAATTATACCTTTATATCTTCTCCTTATCACAGGAGGCGATTTTAACACCATATTAGATATGCAGCTAGACAGGCTACCAGCAGATATTTAAGAAACCTCAAAACTGCAAGTTACTTAAAAGTGATGATGGCAGATCTGTAGCTAGATGATATCTGTTTGATTAACACACCCTCTGGACAAGGACTTTACCTATGTTACCCCAAAAGTGGGAACTGCCAATCAGACAGATATGTAATTGGTCTCTTCTTCATTGATGCCCATGATCACATCAACTGAGCATGTCATGAACATTTGGGCCCACCACTCCACTTAATTAAGAGGCAAAAGATTTCAGATCAGCAACTATAATGCACAAGGCTTATGACAAATATTGAAGACCTTGAAGGACAATATAAATCTTTACCATATAAAGATAAAACCCAATTAATGATCATCGAGGCAAAAAAAAAAAAAGGCAAGACAGCTGCAATATATGGAAATTCAAGACAGATGGGATAATTGCAAATGATTCTACTGGACTAAAGGAATTACTGCCCAAAGACTGACATCCAAAATAGTACAAGAAAGTCCTAGAAGTATGGTGATTATTGCAATGAGGGGTCCTAATAATATCCTTACCACTAATCCAATTAAACATTCTAAAGCAGTCTGCTTAGATCCAAACGAGTGCTGCAAACAGATCAGTTGAACAATTGGAGGTTATCTATTTAAGAGGTTCATCCAACAATACTATCCCAGAATGACATAGCCAATCTAGAAAAATACAATCATGACAAAGGAAATCAGGAATGCTGTGAAAGGAATTTATAGACCTATGAATTGAACCTCTGCATGTCTTCTTTAAAGAATATGAAGACATGGGGTATTTTCCTAATGAATCTAGACTAGCCAAGGACCTAATGTTCGCTGAGCCTAATAAATAACCCCGTGCTACCTTCCAATTATCCCATAGCATTTTACAGCTCAACCAGAAGATTCATGCTAAGATTCTAGCACACTGTATTACAAATATCCTGCTCAAGCTAGTTTCTCCAGTTCAATAAGGGTTTGTCAGAAAAAGACCAGGTAGCCCAGATCTTACAAGGCTATAGCTATATATATATATATATATATATATATATATATATATATATATATATATATATATATATACACACATGGTGTTTAACAATAACATGGATGCTGTAGATCAGAGTGTATGTGCTGTATCTTTAAGAAGCATATCAAGGACTAAACATGCACATATAAATACCAGGCATATGCAATTCCCAGTGCCATTTTGAGAGTGCAGCCAGAGAGTGAGCATGTATGATTGCAGTAGTCAGTTTGTATATAAGTTACTTAAGTTAAAGTCAGTAAACTTCTACCGTGATGTGTTTGTATATAATAAATCTGCTTGAACAGAACCCACAATGACTCTTCTATTGTATCAAAAGTAGAAGAGTGACATGGTGTCAGACATGGGATTCCAGAGAATGATATTCATAGCCATGAATTGCAGAGATAACAATGAAGGTAAACTAAGAGAAACAAGCACGAAAAAGAGCCAGAAAAGAATTCACATGAACTGCTTATTTTATAAAAAAAAAGATAAAACGGAGCATTACAAGGGCACACACCGCATTATTAAACAAGCGGGATGCGCAAGAGGGTTATTAACTAAGCAAAATGTTTAAGATTAAGATTTTTGATAAGATGATTATCAGAAAAGCAACATGAGTATGTTTAAAGCAAAATGAGTGTGTCTGAGGCAGAACAGGCATGTTTAGAGCAAAATGAGCACAAGAAAAGTACAATGGGCATGAAAAGAGATTAAACGAGCAAAATGAATATAATAAGGGCAAAAGGGCATGTTAAGCTTAAATAAAGCAAGAAAACTGCATGTTGTTTGACAAAGTGTTGTGTTTTGGCATAATTACAACTTTGTATTGTATCAAGGGCATAACTAGTGTTATTCGAAGTATCTCAAAGTGTGTAAAAGTGCTTACAGTGTGTGCTTATTACTGTGCATGTACTCTGAAGAGTTATTTATGTGCAAAGTGGAACAATTTTGTGTAGTACAGTCAAAGTATAGCCATTTTGAAATGTTTCTTGTGCTGGGTGTGTCTATTCGCAAAGTGCCGCCATTACAGAGTGTTTCTTGCACTGTAAAGAATTGCCTAGCAAGGTACTGCCATTTTGGGGAAAATTCAGCGTGCTGTGTACTGTTTATTCTCAAAGTACAATTACTTTGAAATGTTTCTAACTCTGAGCTTCTTCTGTCCAGTTTGTTCACATTGTGCAATTATTTGAAATGGTCCTTACACTAAGAGGTGATTTCTTGCAGTACAGTAATTGCACAAGTATTGCAGTGCCTGAGAGACTTATTTTACAAAGTTCAGTTATACAGAGGCTCATTGTGCTATTGGGCAAAGTCACTGATACTGGCATAAATTTTTGGCATATGTATATGTGTTTGTGATTATTTGCAAAACCTTTCACTGGTATGTGTTAATATGGCAGATGGATTTCGAAAGCCCTTACCACTTGTGTTGATCAGAAAATTGCAAAGAATTAGAGAATATTTGAGCAAGAATATATTTTTTATACAAGCAGCCTATTCAGATAAAGATGCATGCACCAGGGCATTAATTTTGCTAAACCTAGTTGGGTCAGAGGCCATTGAAAGAGAGCGTTCATTTGTGTATGCACCAGCAGTATATGATGGAGAAGGTGAAAATAGTCATACTGTTGTACAGGCTAAATCAAGGGAAGACCCCGAGTGTTTGAAGCACAAATTCAGAAAAAATGTGTATTCCCCAGACAAATGTTACATTAGACAGGCATTTGTTTTACAAGAGAGATCAGAAACCAGGGGAGACTTTTGCAGCTTACATAACTGACCTGAAAAACAAAGCTAAAATTTGTTGGTTTGGGGACTTAAAAGATGAGTAAATAAAGGACAGGGTCATGTGTGGTATTAATAGTGCTGCTCTGAGAAAGATGCTGCTTTATGACAGTGATTTAACATTGAGTAAAGCAATTTAAATGTGTCAAATCCATGAAGTTACAGAATAACACAAGTATGCGTGAGTGACAACAGCATGGTTTTAGCAGGCTCCAGAGCAAATGTAGATAGCATGCAACAAGTGGCAAACAGAAGTAGGCCTAAGCACATGGTAGCCACAGCCCTTGCTGGCTCACCAGGGAAGCCACATAGTTTTCCAGTAGGTTCTAAGACCAGTTCAGTTAAAGGAGCATGCTCAGTGCAGTACAAATGTGAATTAGCAAAACACAAGTCCAGCTTTATCATTAACTGTCACAATTATGGTGCTAATTGTGACACTGTTAGCCCAGCTATATGGAATTGTGTAAATAATCATATGTCATTTGTGAATATCAACATGATTCATATGCTTGTCTTACAAATGTAAGATAACTATATGTTATGTGTATATTAAACTACTGGTACAGAAGTGTGTGTTGAACAGGGTTTGTATAATACTGAGCTTCAAGAATGTAACCATAGCAGACACTGCTGGAACATAGAAGATTAACTTACAAAACTTCAAGAAAATAAGTTGAAATTAAATGCTTTATGATGTGCTATAAAAGTTAGTTAATGCAGCAAGAAAACAGGATGTCTAGAGCTAAACGTTTTTTCTGTTGTCTTGGAGAAAAATAATTACTAGGTTTAAAATGTAAAGCATTTTATTGTTTTATAACTTCCAAGTTCTGCAAACTTCTGAGAGATATTTACTTCTCACTCAGAGATGTTAAAATTCTGTTAGCATCTATTTAGCCTGGGAACTGAAGTCAGGTGACAGAGAGTAATGTCATCCAAGCTAACCCAGCAGTGATGTTTATTATAAATTTAAGAACTCTCTCAGAGAGAGTCTGTGCATTTTGTATTTTATCTTGGACCTAGAAACATCCACTAAGCACTTCTGCCTGTGTGGTGTCTGTAAGTAAGACTTAGAGCATAGTATCTCTCTTAGACATAGACAGGAATACAGTAAAAATTACTTTAATTGTTTTCTGTGTTTATTTGAGACTGTCCTGCAATGTTTTAAAATATTTTCTGTGATTTTGAACTCTGAAGTAATTGTGTTTGTTTTCTGAGTATTGTCTTGTTCTTTTATTGTTATTAAATATATTTAAACCTGTGTTTTTGGCTGATATTTGTGAGACATATTTAAGCTCTTAGCATACTTGCATATGTATTTGGTGAAACTGTACAAGCCACTCCTAAATAGCCTTGCCAGTTTTGCTCAAAACTACCATTTGGATTAATAGTAACATTACACAGTAGGATTGGACACCCTTTATAAGGGCCTTATAGTAGCTGATAAGTAAGCATGGCTGGTGGCAGCTGGTACTATCCTACATTCTGGGCAGAAGGGGGGTATAGCTAGCAAATCTGTGCCCACCTTTCCCAGGTGTTTGTGTACATTTGTATATAAATAAAATCTCAAAGTGTGTGTGTGTGTGTGTGTGTGTGTGTGTGTGTGTGTGTGTGTGTGTGTGTGTGTGTGTGTGTGTGTGTGTGTGTGTGTGTGTGTGTGTCAGCTACTTGGGCAGGGACATGAAACACTGGTTGGATAGAGAGGGTGTTGGAGGACTTAGCTTGGCCACTTGGATGAGATCTTAACCCTATAGCTGTGCCAGTGGGGAGTCTTATTGGGAATCAGGAGAAAGAGTGAGAAACCAGCCCTAGACTGACTATGGTCTCTGTGTGCTCTTAAGGGAAATTGTACTTTATTCTGTGTGTACTTGTAATCCTCTCATTGTGTACATCCCTCACAGTTGCCAGTGGTGAGGATTGAGGCTCCTTGATTACTGGGCCAGTGCAGGGGTGTCACATATTAATCGGTAGCAGTGGTGGGTATCCACATCACATAATTATTGGTTGACAGTGGTGAGTTAGCCACATCACATATTTATTTGCTTGCAGTGGTGTGGATTTTGAATTCCTATAGCCTGTGTACAGTGGTCACTGAAGGTGTTTATACTGTCAATCAGCCATGCAGTGAACATTCAGAGTTCATATCACAATTGTTCTATTTTTTGTTAGGATAGTCAGGGAGAGCAGCAATCATGTCAGCAGAGGAGTATGGCAAGCTGACAAGGAGCCAGTTGGCTGAAATGTGCCAGGCTAAAGGACTGGTGCATGCCAACCTGACTAAAGCAGACATGATTGCAGCCTTAGTCACAGCTGCATCACAGAAGAGCAACCGGGAGGACAATCAGACTGGCTGTGGAGATTTACAATTCTCAGACAATGGACAGTTCAACCTTTCCACAGAGGACTTAAAATTCATATGGAGTTAAACAGACTTGAGCTGGAGGCCAAACATCTCGAACTAGAAGCAGCAGAGAAACTGAGATGTCTTGAGAGTGAGGAAAATGAGAAAGTACAATGGCTGGAGGCCGAGGGGAAGGAGAGGAAGAGGCAACATGAAAAGGAGATGCTGACACTTTGCCAGATTCATGCAGGTAATGGGGAAGGGAGTGACCAAACCCCAGAAGCAACAAAGGTCAGTAAACTTCTTCCACAGTTCACAGAAGGGGATCATTTTGATAGTTTCATTCATATGTTTGAGAGAGTATGTAAACAGCATAATGTTGACCAAGGGCTCTGGGTAAAGTTCTTTATGCCCTTACTTCATGGTAAAGCTATAACTGTTATTTCAGTTTGATACTGATTGTTTAAATTATAATACTGCAAAAACTGTTTGCTGGAAAGTTTTAAGTTAACACATAAAGTTATAGAAAAAAGTTTTGTGAGCATAGACTAAAGGCAGGTGAAAGTGTGTGAATATGTTGCTGAACTAAGCACTTATTTTCATAGGTGGGTGAGTGGATGTCAGGCCACCACATTTGAAAGGCTGGCAGATTTTTTGGTGAGGAAACAAGCCCTCAGCATTTTTCTTGAGGACATGAGAATCTGGTTAGCTGATAGACAATGCAGTACTGCAGAGGAGTTGGAGAAGAAGGGAGACCTATACCTAGCAAGAAGGGCATCACTGTACAGGAAAGGGGCACCCAGTGCTGCTCATGGGTTTAAGGGAACCCATGGTGGCATCCCATACTGTCCCAACAGAGTCTGCCACTAGCATGGGAAGTCACTAGTCCAGGTACACATCCAGGACCAAGGGTTAAATGTTTTAAATGTGGGACCATGTAACATACAGATGTCCACAGAGGCCAGGTGGGAAACAAAAGGTGGGAGGGCCAGTATGTAGGAATGACAAAATGCCAGCAGTAAGTTGTCTCAAGACAACAAGGGCACTAAACTACCACAAGAGGTTATATCCTATCTTAGTGGATGGGAAAGAGCCCATTGCTAAGAGAGACACAGCTTCTGACCTAACCATTGTGAAGCCTGCAATGGTTAAAGATGAGCACTACTTGTTTAGGCAGTGTACTCCAGTCAGAGCTTTAGGAGGGAACCCCATTCCAAATACCTTTAGCTAGGGTTCACCTTGACTGGAAGGGTGGAAAAGGAAGCCAGCAAGTAGGTGTGTTTGAGGATATCCCTGCAGATGTCCTGTTAGGGAATGATTTTAATAATGCAGTACAGCGTGAATGCAGTTACACGCAGTCAGGTTTGGAACAAGCATGTGGGTCTGGTAACCTGGGGGAGACCCAGACGACCTCACACTTGCAGTCAGGACTGGTGAGGTGGTTACTTCAGGGAGGGAACTACTGTATAGCAGTGAGACTGAAGGTGAGCCATAGCTGTTTGTGGGTACTGATGTTCCCTTGAACAGAGTGACTGCAAGAGCATAGGTGAGTAGTAGTAGTACCCAGGCTGATGGTGAGGCACCACTGTCAGAGGATGCCAGACTTCCTGCGGAAGGCAAGCTGGGAAGGGTTAATAAAAGAGAGTTGAGACAGGTTCAGCTCTCAGACTGTACATTACAAGGCCTGAGGGAGGTAGCTAGTGAGGCACCTGATTCTGAAGGGAAGGGGGAATCTGTATACTGGGACAAAGGGTTACTGTATAGAGAGCGGACTCCTGAGAAAGGGTTAGAGGGTTAGACAATACAGCAGTTGGTAATGCCCAGAACCTACCATTTGGCAGGTTTCATAACATGACTAAAGAAGAGCATATTGCCTTAACTGAACTGAGAGACATGAAATCTATACAGATTAGACTGGCAGACAAAGGGGGTGGAATAGTGATCTTGGATAGGGAGTTGTATGTAGAACAAATAGGTAAATTGCTATGTGATGACACTACATATGCTTGCATTACCAAGCCCATAGTTAATGGGATTATAGAAAAAGCATAATTTTTTTATATTTGATTTGTTAATGACTGCTACAGTCGATGAGAAACTGTTTCAGTATTTTGAAGTTAAGCAACTCCTCGTAGCAATTATCTATGGCTTACCCAAGGTACACAAAAAACCCAACACTCCCACCCATGCATCCGATCGTGTCTGGGCAAGGTTGGGCGACTGAGCCACTTTCGATTTTTATTGAAAAAAACCTGCATCCCTTACTTGATACATGTGAGATGGTTTTGAAAGACTAGTAGTTTTTGTACAAGTTGTATGTGGCTACTTCCAACCTGGATACTGAATATCTCCTAGTGACAATGGACATAGAATCACTTTTTACAGTGATTCTGAATCAATGGGGCATAGAAAATATCAGGAAGTTAATGTGTACCAATTGCTGTTTTTCCACTGCTAAAATTGAATTATTCTGTGCACTATTAGAACTTGTATTAGAGAACAATGTGTCCATATTTGAAGAACAATTTTTTTCACAGAAGGTTGGCATAGCTATGGGCACAGCCTGTGCCAGCAGCTACACCAACCTGGTATTAGTACAATGTGAGAGGGATGTACTACTATAAGCTGATGGCTTGTCTGATCATATTTTGTGGGATTCTAGATGTATGGATGATGTCTTTCTGCTATTGAAAGGGACAGCCGATTGTGTGGTAGATTTTATAGATTACTTGCAACAATCAACTGTTTTTTTTACGTTTTGCGTATAAATTTTCATGTGGTGAAATTGCATTTCTTGACATCAAGGTCAAGAAAGCAGAACTAACACATATGGTCACAACTATTTATAAGAAACCTACTAGGAATAATAATCTGTTGCATAGAAGCAGCATGCAACCGAGAAATGTCCCTCGAAATGTCATTAAGAAGCAAGTATATAGAACTATGAGGCTTCATAATGATGAACTACTGGTAGCAGCATTAGAGTACCTAAAAATGGGAGTTTCTTAACAGAGGGTTTAAAGAAGCAGATCTCAATGAGTGTATTAAAGAAGCCTTTAAAGAGATAGAGGGTAAATGTAGATCCTATTATGCAGATAGAGCTATTACCGGAACCACGGAGGTTAAAGATAGACAAGAGGTGATTAGATTTCCTCTAACATACTCTTCGGATGTACAGGGTGTTTGTGACATTATTAAGAGGAATTGGCCTATATCTGGCACCATGGATGAACTAAAAGATGTTATAGACACAGTTCCACATTTTTCTTTTAAGAACAACAAGTCACTGAAAAGACTCTTACGCTATAATACCTCTGTCTGTAATAAGGAGAAGATACCAGATAGGAAAGGAACGTTTCAGTGTAGAAATTGTACAGCATGTAAGTTCATTCATACGGGTTGCAAATATGTACATCCTGATATGAATTTTAAATTGGAGACAAATTTTTATGCTGATTGCAAGACATCTAATATAGTTTACTTTAGTTATTGTATTAAATGCCATGCTTTTTATGTTGGGATGAGCAATAGACAGCTAAAAGATAGAATTTTAGAACATCAGAGACATCAAAAATAGAAAAGAAACTAATGCTCTAGCTAAGCATGCCATTAATTATGGGACAGATCATCATTTTAGATTCTTAGTGCTTGAGATCATTTCAGAGAGTTTAAGAGGGGGGGGAACATTAGGAACCAGACTGAATCTGCTGAACAGAAGTGGACTCTATCTTTAAATGCTGATAAAGCACCTGGTTTAAATGAGGTAGTCTCTCTTAAACCTTTTTTGAGGGCCAGACCCTTGAGACATTGACACTGGTGTATAGGTTTGTTTTTTTGTGTACTGGCACTTTGGCCATTGTATGCTTGGTTGGTGTGCTGATTGCTTTGTTGATGTGCTGTTTGAATGACTCTGGTGTTTTTTAGTGTTCGGTCTGAGGAAGCGGTAGGAATATACCGTGAAAGTACTTACTCTTTTACTTTTTGTTTTTATTAAAATTTTGTGGATTTTACCTGTAGCTGTGTCGGACTGGTACTTATTATTGCCTCTACTATGTCTCTTTTGAAAGTACCATTCCTTATTCTCTCTTTGACTACTGTGTTTTTTTATGTCAGACTTGCTAGCTTGTCTGTGGAAGTACTGTGAGGTGAAGCACCTAAAGACCACCCCTACCATCCCCAGACTAATGGTCTTGTTGAGAGGTTAAACTCTACACTCAAGACAATGCTCTGGGCATTTGTAGACCAGTTTAAGAGGCAGCGAGACAAATATTTGCCCTATCTGTTCTATTTTTACAGAGAAGTGCCCCGGGAAGCCACATGTTTTTCACACTTTGAGTTGTTGTATGGGCATAGGGTGAGGGGACCTCTAGATTTGATTTGAGATGCATGGGAGGGTGAGTGTGAATCCCACAAGGAGTCTGTTATGGCATATGTCCTAAACCTCAGGACAAGGCTCAGGGAACTCATGGGTTTGGCCCAGGAGAAGCTGTCAGAAGCCCAAAAGCAGAAAAAGGTATGGTATGACAGGAATGCTCAATCTAGAGAGCCTGCTGTAGGGCAGCAGGTAATGGTTCTCATTCCTGTTAGACACAATAAGCTGCAAGCAGCCTGGGAGGGATGCTACAAGGTAGTAAGGAAGGTCAGTGATGTTCACTACATGGTACAACTGCTAGGCAGGAACACAAATTGTACCATGCTAACATGACGAAACCTTACCATGATAGGGAGACTATTGTGCTGAGTGTTTGCAGTGGATGGCAGGAAGAGTCTCAGGGGGATCTGGTGACTGATTTCAGTGAGGCTCGAATTGACACCTCAGTGGCAGGGGTAGCAATGCCCCAGCAGCTATCCCCTACCCAGGTTTGAGAAATTTGAGCAGTGTTACAGGAATTTTGGGACATATTCACTGGGAAACCAGGGTGCACCCACCTGGTGCAGCACCATGTGGATACAGGACCCTAAAGGCCTATTAAGCAGGCCCCTTATAGGGTGCCTTAGAGAGTCAAACAGACTCTGATGGAGGAGATACAGGAAATGTTGCAACCAGGGGTAACTCAGGAGTCCAGCAGTCCCTGGGCCACCCCAGTGGTGCTGGTACGAAAGAAGGATGGCATTACCAGGTTCAGTGTGGACTACAGTAAATAAAATAGTTACACAGAGTCAGATGCTTACCCCATGTCTAGGACAGATGAAGCCCTAGAGCAGCTGGGTGGGGCTAAGTATCTTACCACCACTGATCTTACCAAGAGTTACTGGCAGGCTTGTTATAAGTTCATGAAGATGCCCTTTGGGATGAAAACTGCCCCTGCGACATTTCAGAGGCTGGTAGGTCATATCTTAGCAGGAGGAGGTGATTTTGTCCTTGCTTACCTAGATGATATTGTTATATACAGCCATTCCTGGCAAGAGCACCTTCAGCATGTCAGGGAGGTGCTAGGAAGACTACAGAGGGCAAGGTTGAACATTAAGCCCAGAAAATATCAGGTGAGTATGCCACAGGTCTCCTATCTAGGACATAGAGGGGGGAGTGGTAAGATCAGACCAGAACCTGCCAAAATGGAAGCCATTCAGGCATGGCCTGCCCTTCTTACCAAAAAGCAGGTGAGGGCATTCTTAGGGACAGCAGGGTACTACAGAAAGTTTGTCCCCAGTTATAATACCATAGCTGCTCCCTTCACAGACCTGACAAGGATAAGCAGGCCAGAAAAGGTAGTGTGGACCCCCAGCATGTGAGCAGGCATTCCAGAAGTTTAAAGGAGCTTTGGAAGGACCTCCTGTGTTAGCCAGTCCAAATTACAGCAAAGAATTAGTTGTACAGGTGGATGCTTCAAACCATGGGGTGGGGGCTATACTTAGCCAGATTTCTTCAGAAGGAGAAGAGCACCCAGTAGCTTATCTCAGCCATAGACTCAAACCCAGGAAGGAATGCTATGCAGCTGTAGAAAATGAATTTCTAGCTATAGTGTGGGCACTGCAGAAACTTCAGCTTTATCTGTATGGAAGGAAATTCACTGTAGTTACAGACCACAGTCCCTTAACATGGCTACATTGAGCCAGCCAGCAAAATGCCAAGTAACTAAGGTGGAGCCTATGGTTGTAAGTGTATGATATGACAGTGTAGCACCGCAGTGGGGTTAGCAATGCCAACATAGATGGGATCTCAAGACAGAGAATGGGGTAAGGTATTCCCAGATAGGCTCAACCCTCTCAAGCAATGTTTCTCAAGGGTCACTTGAAAAACTAGCTTAATTTTTTTTTGGTGGGGGGGGGGGTAACACTGCCAGTCCAGCTATCTGGAATTTTGTAAATAATCATGTGTCATTTGTGAATATCAACATGATTCATATGTTTGTCTTACAAATGTAAGATAACTATATGTTATGTGTATATTAAACTATTGGTACAGAAGTGTGTGTTGAACAGAGTTTGTACAGTACTGAGCTTCAAGAATGTAACCACAGCATACCCTGCTGGAACATAAAAGATTAACTTACAAAACATTATGATGTGCTATAAAAGTTAGTTAATGCAGCAAGGAGACAGGATGTCTAGAGCTACAAGTTTTTTCTATTGTCTTGGAGAAAAATAATTACTAGATTTAAAATGTAAAGCATTTTATTGTTTTATGACTTCCAAGTTCTGCAAATTTCTGCGAGATATGTACTTCCAACACAGAGATGTTAAAATTCTTAGTATCTGTTTAGCCTGGGAACTGAGGTCAGGTGACAAAGAATGATGTCATCCAAGCTAACCCAGCAGTAATGTTTATTATTAATTTAAGAACTCTTTCTGAGAGAGTCTATACATTTTGTATCTTGTCTTGGACCTAGAAACATCCACTCAGCACTTCTGCCTGCATGTTGTATGTAAGTAAGACTTAGGGCATAGTATCTCTCTTAGACATAGATAGGAATATAGTAAAGATTAGTTTAGATGTTTTCTGTACATATTTGAGACTGTCCTGCAATGTTGTTTTAAAATATTTCCTGTGATTTTGAACTCTGAAGTAACTGTGTTTGTCTTTTGAGTATTGTCTTGTTCTTTTATTATTTATTATTAAATATATTTAAACCTATCTTTCTGGCTGGTATTTGTGAGACATATTTAATCTCTTAGAGTACTTGCATATGTATTTGGTGATGTTGTACAGACCGCTCCTAAATAGCTTGCAAGTCTTGGTCAAAACTATCATTTGGATTAATAGTAACATTACACATTAGGATTGGACACCCTTTGTAAGGGCCTTATAGCAGATGATAAGTAAGGGTGGCTGGTGGCAGCTGGTACTACCATATAGTCTGGGCAGAAGGTGGCATAGCTAGTAAACCTGTGCCAGCCTTTCCCAGGTGTGTGTGTGCATTTTTATATAAATCAAATCTCAAAGTGTGTGTGTGTGTGTGTGTGTGTGTGTGTGTGTGTGTGTGTGTGTGTGTGTGTGTGTGTGTGTGTGTCAGCTACTTGGGCAGGGACACGAAGCAGTGCTTGAAAGGAGAGGGTGCTGGAGGTCTTAGTTTGGCCACTCGGTTGAGATCTTAACCCTATAGCTGTGCCAGTGGGGAGTCTTATTGGAGATCTGGAGAAAGAGTGAGAAACCAGCCCCAGACTGACTGTAGTCTCTGTGTGCTCTTAAGGGAAAATGTACTTTACTGTGTATACTTGTAATTCTCCCATTGTGTACATCCCTCACTGTTGCCATTGGTGAGGATTGAGGCTTCTTGATTACTGGGCCAGTGCAGGGGCATCATACCAATCATGAGTCTAAGAGAGAGAGAGAGAGGTGCTTAGCATTTGGTCAGCAATGTCACAAGTGTAAAGAATGGAACCACTTTCAAAAGGTTTGCAAATGAAGCAATCCCCACACAGTTGTAAAGAAAGGTCACACAAAAAAGCAAACTGATCAAGTAGAGCTGCAGCAGTGAACTTTTCATGTAGATGGTGTGTCAGTAATTGAAAGAGTTGATATAGTGAATTTATTGGCAAAGAATAGTGTTTTGTACAGTCTGGATCAATGGTAAATCCACAGAGCTTCAAGTAGACACTGGTTCAAAGTGTAATGTTGTATCAATGGACCCATTTGCTAAAGTGATAATTAATGAACAACTCAATGTGGCCAGTAGTACAAAACTTGTTGCTTATGGAGATTAAGAAATTCAATCCAAAGGCTCAGTGATGCTTTCATGTTATTTGGCTAAGAACTGTTACAGTTTGCTATTCTATGTAGTCTGAAGACCAGTACAGTCATTATTGGGTCTCAAAGACAGTTTGAGAATTAATCTGCTTTCTTTTACCAAAGAAGTTAATCACATAAGTGCATATCCTAGTTCCAATTTTTATGAACTCATCTTCTATGCTGATGTTTTTGATGACAAACTGGGCAAACTTCCACTTGTGTATTCCATGAAGTTAGACCCAGAGGTCACTCCAGTAGTTAGACCAGCAAGAAAAGTTACAACAGCTATGCAAGATAAAGTCAAAGCTCAGTTGGATAAAGTGGTGCAGCAAGGTGTAATTTGTCCAGTTACAGAACCAATTGAATGGGTGTCATCTATGGTAGCATCTCACAAAAAAGGCTCAGATGACATCAGAATATGTATTGCCCCAATAGATTTGAACAAAGTGTTGAAAAAAGTGCATTATCCAATGCGCACAGTCAAAAAGGTCAGAGTCCTAATACTGAATGCCACTGTTTTTTCTGTATTGGATGCAAAAAGTTCATTTTGACAAGTGACATTTGATCGCAAATCCTCATTACTACCACTTTTGGTACCCCATTTGTCAGATATATATTCCTAGGGATGCCATTTGGAATAAATTTTGCAAGTGAAGTCTTCCAGTGTGCAATGGAGCAAATTTTTTCAGGTTATCCTTGTGCCATAATAGTAGATGATTTATTGGTTGGAGGGAATGGTGAAGCAGAGCATGACAGAAATCTAAAGAGAGTTCTAAACAGAGCACATGAAGTAAACTTAAAGCTCAATCCTCTGAAGTACAAATTCAGACTACCAGAAGTTACATATGTAGGTCATTTATTTACTAGTACTGACTTTAGACCAGACCCGACCAAGCAAGCAGCTATTCTTGAGATGTCAGCACCAGATAATATTCAAGCTCTACAGCATTTCCTAGGCATGGTCAACTATTTAAGCAAGTTTATATCAGACTCCAGTGAGTTGACAGCACCTTTAGGAGAGCTGAAACTCAAAAATGTTACGTGGTCATGTTTGGAACAGCACCAGAAAGCTTTTGAAGACCTTAAGTGGAAACTTGCCACCTCACCTACATTAAGATACTCATGTAAATAAACCAGTCACTCTTTTCTGTGATACTTCAGAATTTGATCTTAGTGCGGTTACTCTTCAAAAGGGCAGACAAGTAGCCTATGCATCTAAAGCACTTACCCAAAATGAGATACAATATACTCAAATTGAGAAATAACTTTTGGCAATAGTATTTGCATGTTCCAAGTTTCATGATTATATCTAAGGTCGAGCTATTCAGATTGAAACTGACCACCAACCTCTAGTTACTATTCTAAACAAGCCTATGCCTTCAGCTCCAGTGAGATTACAAGGAATGATGCTCATATTGTAGAAGTACAACTTCAAAATGATCTATATGAAAGGCAGACTTCTTTATCCAGCCGATACCTTATTCAGATCACCCAGAGGTACAACAGAAGAGCATCACGCAGAGAAGTTTGACTTTGACATAATGGAAGTGCTGTTCTAAACTCATATACCTAAATCTTATATACAAATATTGCACTAAACTCAAGCAGATATAAAGCAGAAGCTCCACACAAAGGTGGAACAGGGTAGAAGGGCTAATGGGATGGAAGGGGAAGATAGAACAGTAAGAGAGGAGACTGAGTGAATAGTATATGTGGTAGTGAGAGGAATCTAGGGGTGTCAGTTGGATATGTAGTAGGAGTTGAGATGAAGTGAGGTAGTTAAGCATGTTATAACAGGTCTGAGAGATTGAGTGAGGAGGGAAGAGGAGAGTAAAGGGTGAGCTAGAGCCTGTAGAGGAAGGAATGCAATGATCAGATGGTGTGAGGCAGGATGGCTAGGGGAGGGGAGAGGAAGGGGCCGTAAAAGGAGGATTACTAGTCATGATTGGTGCATGAGCAAAACCAGAGACTTTTTAAGTGAGTTTTTAGTGCAGTCTTGAAGTGATTTCAAGATGGTAGTGTGGTTATAGAGGGGGGGGGGGGGAGTTTCCATAATCTGAATATGGCACAGGAAAATAGTGCTACTCCCACTGAGTTCTTAGGCTTGGTCACTAGAAGGTAGATTTTTGCTGCTTGAGCGTAGTGGTCCAGTGGAGCAGTAGGGCTGGAAAAGGTTTTGAAAGGATGGGCCTTTAAGAGGATGGTTTACTAACTTGTGGGCAGATAGAGTTGATTCAGGTTAAGATGTTGAGAGAGTTCAAGCCAGTCGAGTTCTCTAAGTGAGATACAGTTGTGGCTGCGATAAGATGCACCAGTGGCAAACTCAGCAATTTTATTGTAGTAAGCCTTGAGCTTGTTTAGGTCTGTTTGTCTAAGGTAGTTAAGTATAGGAGAGGCGTAGAGTAAAGTGGAGATTAAGTGGGAATTGGCAGCAGAAATTCTCACTGTCTTGGAGTAGAATTGTTTGTTTCTGTACAATGTACCTGTTTTTTTGTGAACCTTTTTTATGATAAGAGAAATGTGAGTGTCAAATCTGAGATTGTTATCAATCTCAACACCAAGCAGTTTGGTGCGTTCTGTTTGGGAGATGACGGTATTGTCTTTGGCTAGAATATTAAAGGAGTTTAGTCTTGCTCGGGTTGAGTAATAACTGGGCATTAGATGGCCAGCTTTCTACAGATGAAAAGGCTTCCTGTGTGATCCTGTGAAATTCAGGTATAGTTGGTTGGGGCTGAGCAGATAAGGGTGGAGTCATCTGCATACTGTATGAGAGAAGCATGCTTGGTGGTTGTGAATAGATCATTGGTGAAGAGTGAGAATAGTAGGACACCGAGGATGGAGCCTTGGGGAACACCGAGTGTTACAGAAAGTCGAGGAGATAAGTCATTATGTCAGACAACTGATTGCTGGCGGCCAGTTAGACAGCTGTGAAACCAATCAGTAGCTGATTGGGAAAAGAATAGGTTAGTGAGAACAGAGATTAGTAGTCTGTGTGAGACCATGTCAAAAGCCTTGGATAGATCCAGAAATATAGCAGAGGAGAATAGGCCACTATTTTTATGATGAGTGATAGCATTAGTGAAAGAGAGCAAGGTGGTAGTAGTGCTGTGGTATGGCCTGAAGCCATGCTGGGTGCTAGAGAGGTGGTTATTAGCTAAGAGGTAGTCTAAGACTTGAGAATGGATGCATTTCTCAAGCATCTTGGAAAGTGGAGAAAGGATGGCTATGAGGTGGTAATTGGAAAGTTCAGTGGTGGAGCAATCTTTATGGAGGGGAATGATGTGGGATATTTTCCACAGTGTGGCAATACAGCATTCTGGTAAGGACCAGTTAAGATAGACTGGATAAGCTCGGGCTTCTGCTGCTATTTTTTGGTATTCAGAGGGGAGAGTGTCAGCTGCAAGTTTTGTAGGCTTAAGTTTCAATAGAAGTTTTTTTTTTTTTTGTATAGGAGGTAGGCACTGATGAAAAAGAAAAGACTGTGGGCAGAGCATTTGGTTTTGATGTAGGGAGGGTGGGTAGAGGGTTGTGTTGTTTAGTCAAAGAATGGTTTCCATAAAGTGTTTATTGAATGAGTCAGCAATACTGCTGGAGGAAGGGGGAGTGGTAGGTGGGGGGTGGGGTGGGGGTTGCCTACTTTACCTGGGTGGAGAATGGTGTTTATTGTGGACCAGAACTTCTTAGGGTTGTGATGGGTGGAGATTAGGGCAGACTGATAATATTGTGCCTTCACTAGCGAAAGACACTGATAAAGTATTTTCTTCTTGTTCAGTATGCAATAGTACTAAACCACATTTGCAAAGAGAGCCACTTCAGCTAAGTCAAGTTCCTGAACTACGTTGGTCAACAGTAGCTAATGATATCTTTGAGTGGGACATTCAACACTACTTACTATTGGTAGACTCTTATTTGAATTGGTTTGAGACTATCTACCTAATTTAACATCCACTACTGTTATTAATAAGTTGAAACATCATTCCTCAGTCCACGGCAGTCCACATAAAGTTGTTGACAATTGTACTCAATTTACTGGTCAGTTATATCAGAAATTTGCAAGAGAATGGGACATTGTACACATTACTAGCAGTCCTGATTATCCACAGTCAAATGGGCTAGCGGAATGTGCAGTGCAGAGTGCAAAGCAATTACTTGAAAGGTCAAAGCGTGACAATACTGATGTCTTTTTGAAATTACTTAGTCTCAGAAACATAGCCATGATGATATATTTGGCTCACCTTCTCAAAGACTTCTATCCAGGCAAACCATTTCCAGTTTACTGAGGCCTAAAGTGAGGATACAAACGGTGAAAGGTTTTGACTGGATTGGTCAAGTTACAGGTATATTTACTGAGCAGAGATCCTACATTGTAGAATCTGAGGCTGTGGAGTACAGGAGAAATCGCAGACATCATTTTCCTGTACCAGAATCATCATCACAGCATTGTTCCTGTGATACAGACTCTAGATCTCAGAACGAACCAAACGTTGCTCCATCCCAGAGTATGTTTTAAACTCTACTTTCATTCTTGAAGATGTTCCAAATACTCACAAGATTGAACATTCTGTAGAGAGAGCTCCAGTTGATAAACCTAATTGCCAGTTTTATGTCACACGAGACGGTCGAATTTTCAGGCTCAGCGTGAAATACACAGCAACATGGACATAACTATAAATATATGTAGCTAGTCTTGTATAATAGCATGACAAAGAACTTTGTATTATCTGCTTGCCAAATAGATTCATAACGTTACATGATCTATTTCTCAGAGAGGGAGGATGTAGATCAGAGTGTGTGTCCTGTATCTTTAAGAAGCACATCAAGGACTGAACATGCACATATAAATGCCGAGCACATGCTATACTCAGTGCAATTTTGAGAGTGCAGCCAGAGAGTGAGCATGTATGATTGCAGTAGTTAGTTTATATATGTTACTTAAGTTAAAGTCAGTAAACATCTACCGTGATGTGTTTGTATATAATAAAGCTGCTTGAACAGAACCCACGAAGACTCTTCTACTGTATCCAAAGTAGTAGAGTGACAGATGCAGTGGTCATTTTGATTTAAGACTGAAATTTCAAAAAATTTCAAAAGACTGAAAAGTGACTTGACTGAAACCCATAATACTTAATTTCAACATACTAAATTTTAAACTGGACCATATAAAACCAGACTAGGTGGGGGGCTACACCCCCCACACTCACCAATGTGGGGGGCTGTGCCCCACACAACCCCCTAACTATATATATTAAATCCAGGATCGCACTACAGTGGGGAAAAGAGCATAGTAGTGGCAGCATGTAGACTACTGTAAGGTACGTGAAAGGTATATGGCCTTTTTCCAACTGTAGTGCAATCCTGGAGTTAGTATATATAAATGGAGTGTGCGGGGGTGTAGCCCCCTACATTGGGGGTGTGGGGGCATAGCTCCTCACCTAGTCTGGTTTTATATGGTCCAGTTTACAATTTGGTATGTTGAAATGGTTTCAGTCAAGTCACATTTCAGTCTTATGGTTTCAGTCAAATTACATTTCTATCATATGAAAGGGATCCATATATATATATATATATATATATATATGAGGGTCTTTGGGAGATACCAGAAAGCTTTGCCTTTCCACAAGCATTCCTCTCCTGATGCATACTTTTATATAGAGATCCTGCTGCCTGCATCACCATAAATGGAATTAAATTTCCAGTATTTCAACTTCAATCAGGTTTGTGACAAGGATGCTCTCTATTCTCTCTATTTGCTTTCATCATTAAGAATACATTCAATACTTAGACAGAAACTTGCAACGAAACAAAGGAATATGCACTTCAGTGTGGTTTGCTGATGACTGTGGTACAGATTAAAAAAATAAACTCACAGTTACTACAAAAAGCTGATACAATGCTTCATGAACAAAGCATTCACATCCCTATTATCAGGGCCATCCAAGAGCAACCTAACATATTTAAGGACACAGGTGTGATGAACAGTGGTAACAGAATGTGATTACTTTGGTATACTCTCTACCAAACGCTCTGGAATAAACATTACATCAAACTGTAAGCCACTTCTGGACTAGCTTACAATGAAAGTAAAATGCGTGAAGCAGAGGTTCATGCCCTACTTCATCAAAGTACAAATGATTAAGAAGCATATCTTCCCCATGATTCTGATACTAATGTGGCATATTGCCCATATGTGCAAGTCTGAATGTTTAGAAAATTTCCTTTGTGATGGGACTCACCCTGGGATAAGTAGGCACAAATTATATCTTTCCAAGATGTCTGGCAGTACAGGCTTACCCAGTTTTACAGAATATAACCTAGTTATGGCCAAAGCACAATGTCTCAATGTAGACTACTACCCCATCCCATTTGGCTTCAGCTGGACCTAACAGTAATGGCTCACCCCTCCTATTTGATGTTGTCACCAGGTGCCTACTATATATGGGATTCAGGAGAGTGGGAATGATGGATAGAAAAAAGCCCTTTTCAATTTTTGAGACTTACAACTTGGCAGTTTGATCTGGGATAGAATCCTGCACTCCAAAAAATATATTATTAATGAAAAACACTTGTCCTGGGACAATCAGTTGTTTACTGATACATGGTTCATTAAGGACATCTGGCTTACAGACAGCAACAGTTTAATTACTTTAATACCCTCAAATATAGATTTCAGAATACCAAACTTCTATGGTAGCAATATTTACCAATACAACTCTAGGAGGTAATCCACTCCAATCCTCTATTATCCATATGCAGCAGAATGAAATAACGACTGTACATTCCAGGGATAAATACAAAAGACAACTGGTTTTATGAAAATATTATAGTGAAAGCAAACTACTCCCTATTAAGTGAAAGCTTATCAAAATTCAAAGCCCCTCCCACCTCCAAGTTCACAACAACCTATACAGAATTATTCACAGAGAACCTGGTACAATCATATAAATGTCTGTATAGAAGCTGATGTACCTACTAGAAGCAAGCCCAAAACAAAATAAAAACAAACCACACTTCCCAAATCCCAACCTTAAGAGGGTATATAACAAAGGAAAAAAGTTATGGCTAGAATCAGGGGGGCAACTTCTATAATGATACCAGCTCTCTAATTAAACTACACAGGAAACTAAGAGGACTAATTAAGTCCAACAAGGCCAATATGGCCTTACATCCCAAAGAAAACCACAAGGCCTTCGACAGCTATGTCTGAAACCTCAGAGGTAGCATATATCAGTGTAGTGAACTGGTGGTCAGTGGTGCCATCTTCACTGAGCAAAGTGACAGAGTGAATTTGCTGGCTGACAAATTCAGCTCATACATCAACTCTCACTTCCCACCTGCCTCCCTCCATGAAATCCCAACTATTCACAAGAAGCAGGTCCTGGAAGAGTTCGCTAAGGCCAAAAATGCAGCCTTAATGGGCCCTGACAATATCCTGGGCTGCCTCCTAATTAGCTGGAAATATGACCTATCAGGTCCACTTGAGTCACTTTTCAACTATAGCCTCAGAACTGGCTTTGTACCATGAGAATTAAGGACTGAAATGGTTATCCTGCTTCACAAGGGTGGACCATCAACCGACCTCAGAAACTACAGTTCTATTAGTCTGACTAGTCTAATACACAAAACCATGCAACAAACTATCATTGAAATGAACAAAGACACAGGCAATCTTCAGATACTGGATCCAACCCAGTTTGGCTTTATCAAAGAAAGATCATGGATACTAAATATAGTAGACTTCTTTGAGAAGATCAACAAGGCAATGGATGAGGTGAAACCCGCGCATATCACCTACCCAGATCTGGCTGTGGCATTTGTAGGATCATAGGAAGTTACTAGGCTAATGGCCCTATGGCCCTTCACTTCTTTGCTATCTGATATTTAACTGTTAGCCTAGAGGGTTTCCTCTATACCTTAAGTGCTAGCCACAAAGTTTGAGAATTCATTTTATGCTCAACTTCTGAGAGACTTGGTTGGCTACAATCACCTACATTAGAAGCTGAAGTTAAGTGCAAACTTGCAGTGCTGTATTTTAGTCTCCTGTTAAGTACACACTTGCAGTTTTAAAAGTACTGTATTTCATTTTTTCTGTTACCTAATTGTTTTCCCTGAATAGTGTGCTGTGTGTCTCTCTACAGTTAGTTCCCCAACCAGCCTCCCTGTTCTTGTCTTGGTGTTAGTGTTGGTGGCTCTGGAATTGCCTGCCCCTCCTGTAAGTCTGTATTTGAACACTCCTCCTCCTGGGTCCATCTCATTTGCTCACTTAACCGAGTACAGTGAGATCATATTATGAGTTTAGTGTTCACTCTACTTAATACAGAGAGAAGATTTGAGAAGGCCAACCCACTTAGATTCTTCCTTCCTCTCTCCTTGCACTTCACAAAAAATAAAAAAATTGCACTTTATTCATCTGCTTTTACTGTATTTGTGTTTCCTCCAACTTTATTTTGCTTTTGCTTCTTCTTAAAAGTACTCAGTTTCATTTATTCTGCTGTATTTATTATTGCTTGGTAGTAGCCTGATTAAATGGTAACTGTTATTCTAAGTCTTTTGGTTTAAACACTTGGGATTCATACTGGTTGTTATACATTAAGAAGGTTTGTGGTCTGCACTGTTGTGGCACGACAGGTAGCTAACATCCTTTCTAAGCTGGGAATTGCTGATTAAAGGCTCAGTGTCTGCTATTCTAAAAGTGTATTAGTTCTGGTTTAAGCACTTTGGCTTCAGGACATTTATTCTACATTAAGAAGGTTTGTGGTCTGCACTTTTGTGGGAGGAGAGGCTGGATTTTGCCCTTCTGAGCTGGGAATTTCTGGTCACAGGCTTATTTTGCCTGCTTGTTTAAACTGTTTCTTTCTGAAATTGGTGCACATTGTTGCTGTAGTATAGTCCAGATTCAGGCCTGCTGAATCTAGCTGTGTTTGTATAACTTGAGCACTGATCCAGGCCATTTTTTTGGAGAAGGTTCCCCTGCACCCTAGTGGCAGGAGCATGCAATTAGAACTTGTCTGATTGAAGACTGCTGGAACAGGGCTCAGTTTTGAGCTTTTTTCTGGTTAATTGGGTAACTTGTTTAAATCAGTTTGTTCATTTTCTATTGTTTTATATATATATATATGTATATATATATAAAAAATTGCACTTTATTCAGCTGCTTTTACTGTATTTGTGTTTCTTCCTACTTGACTACAACTCTGATCTGAAATATATAACAATAAGTCTCCTTTTCTATACATTTAAAGTGTTTTTTTTATTGTATCTGCTTTATTTTCTGAAAAAAAAAATATACTTGTTCCCCACCTTTCTAAGCTAGTATAGTCCAGTTTTCAGGTTAGTGCTGAATTCAGGGCTGTGTTACAAAAATATCTGTGCTTGCCCATACCTTACTTAGAGAGAAGGAAGTTTCTCTGTTCACCTGTGAGAGAGGGGAGCTTTGAGCAGCCTATCTGTCCCTGGAGGAGTGGATTCAGCCCAGAAATTAGTAGTTTATTGGCCATGTTGGGCGAATTTCTCTCTCTTTCATTTCACTGCTATAAAAACCGCATTTGCCCGGTTTTGCACATTAACTAGCGTATAACTATTCCCGGCTCCACAAAGTCTCCTCTTCAATTTTTCTCTTGGAACTAGACAAACTTTCAACTTAAGCACTCAAGTCATTCATTTCTCAGACCAGCACTTGCTCAAAACGCATAACAAGCACTTATAAACCCTAGCACTGGACCCCCTATACTGTACAGAAGGACAAGGCTCTCTATTCGACCTTACCATCCCCATTCAGTAAAACAGTTCACTGTATCTATCCAGGCATGTCCAAAGGGCAGTTTCAGGTGTACTCTTCAGTCCAAGTGGTGAATCTGAGCATTTTGAGGCAATGTTAAAACTGCCTTATGTACGCAGACAACCCCCTTCTCCTACCACCAAACACTAATACATGCGAGAGATGCAATTATAAACTGGAGGCTAAGCTCTCTCAACCCAAGACTGGATCAGACAGTCAAGAGGAGAAGGGAAATACTTGCATCACACCACCAGTCTCAGACCCATTAAACCAGCACTGACAAAAAACACACATAAATACATGAAAACATACTCTGAGGTTCTAACTAAAAATCTGCAAAAGCAACAGAGACCTCCAAAGCAGACATCCAAGCAACCTCCACCCCCAAACACAAACCATGAAACACATACTTTACAAAATCAGTGTACCATGCAATCACAGCCCTTAAGGCAAAATAACATATCCAACATACTAGTAATATGTGACTCTGTAGTCAGGCACACTGACATCCCACTCATTAGGCTGAAAAAGGAGAAGGTTACTGTCAGCTGTCTGTCGGGTGCCAGGATCTGCCACATAACACAAATACTCAGGTCACTCCAGAACAAGTACAAATATGACTCTATCATTGTCCATGTTTTTGTGAATGACCTGAGCCATACCTCCCAGGACTACATGAAAAAAGACATGGAAGAGCTCTCTGATCACATAGCCCAGGCCGGTATGACCCTGACCCTGAGTAGCATCCTGACCTCACCAAGAATGATACCACGGTATAAATAAAACATTTTCAGTTTCAACAATTGGCTAAGTTTCTGGTGTCATTCAAAGGGGATCCAGTGTCTGTCCACCTGGGATGACATGCTCAACAATCCACACTGCTTCGCTAGAGATGGCTTGCACCTGTCACCCTTAGGCTTTTGAATACTGGCCAAGGCTCTTGCCACCCCCATAGTGCCTTTTTTAGGCAAGGTTCAAAAGACAAACCCACCACCGTAAATAGCACAAGTAACAAAAAACTGAGGGTAATGCTACTCAATGCCAGAAGTCTAAACCTCAAAATGCACACACTCGAGACACTCCTCAGTATGGAGAAAATTGATATATGTGCAGTAACAGAAACCAGGTTTA
Source organism: Protopterus annectens (assembly GCF_019279795.1). Classification (NCBI taxonomy): domain Eukaryota; kingdom Metazoa; phylum Chordata; order Ceratodontiformes; family Protopteridae; genus Protopterus; species Protopterus annectens. The sequence goes on from NC_056741.1 coordinate 1,883,360,323, forward strand.
AGGCTTCAGAGAGCACCCCAGCACTACCAGGCTACAACTCATACCATACATTTTGGCCACAGAACCCAGACCGAAATACAACAGGTGGGGGCATATCCATATTCATCAAGGATACCCACACCTCCAGGTTAGTGGCACAGCACAATGCTTCAGAGATCATCCACGTGCAACTAACAATGGGCAAAACTGAAATTCAAATTGTAGCTTGCTACAGATCACCCACCATGTCCCAGGACCCCCATTCTGGAAACACTGGGAAACATAAAGGTCCTACCAAACACCCTAATATTGGGTGATTTCAATTGCCCAAACATTAACTGGGAGAACTACTCAAGTACTAAGTCCCTTGCCCAACATTTCCTAGAATTTATAAACTCAAACACCCTGGATCAAGTGGTCAACACTCTCACCAGAGGTGACATCATATTGGACCTGGTCATCACCAACATTGGCGATCGGTGTTCCACATCGGAGGTCATCCCCTTGCTGGTTAGATCTGACCACAAACAAATCACTTTGGATATCCACATTCTGTCCCCACCCTGGACAAGGAAACCACCGTGAAACAATTTTCAAAAGCAAACTTCACATTTCTTAAGACCGAGGTGGAAAGTTTCAAAGCCCCCATGCTAAAGGATAATGCTGTCCAAACTGCAAAGTCCTTTACTAATGCATTCTATGGGCATCTACAAGAATGCATGGATTGTGCTATCCCAAGCAAAAACAAGACTCACTCCTCCAAGAAAAGGAAACCAGTCTGATGGACCCCTGCCATACACAAGCTATACAATAGAAGGAGGAAACTAGTACAGAAAAGAGTAAAATCCCAAGGGAGGACATCATTGATCAGTATCAGCAAGAAACTATGATCCCTCATAAAATCATCCAAGGCGAGCTTCGAAAGAAAAATTGCCAAGGACTCCAAAGATAACCACAGGGCATTCTTTAGCTATGTCAAGAATCTAAGTGGCAATACTCAGACCTGCTCGGAGTTAGTGCAGAATGGCACAAAATACACTGAACCGACCAATATCGCCAACATCCTGGCAGACAGGTTCAGTGCAAACTTCACCCCTCTCTCACCCCCAAAAGGGCCTATAACCATATCAGAAGAATGTAGAGCCCCTGAAATTACAGACACTCAGGGTAAAACAGCCCTCTCCAAAGCCAAAAACACAGCATCCATGGGACCGGACGATGTCCCAGGCTGCATCCTACAAAAGCTCAAAGATGAACTAACCCCTCACCTAAACACACTGTTCAAACTCAGCCTCACCACAAGCTACGTACCCAATAGAGTGGTGCACAGCAATGGTTATTCCACTCCACAAAGGTGGAGCCACAACAGACCCCGGAAACTATCGCCCTATAAGCCTGACTAGCTTGGTCTGCAAGGCTATGGAGCACATCATCATGGAACTCATTAACAGAGACATTGGGGACCTCCAAACACTGGACCCTACCCAGTTTAACTTTGTTAAGGGCAGATCATGCCTCCTAAACCTGGTGGACTTCATTGAGATGGTTACCAAAGCTATATATGAGGAAAAGGTGGTACACACAGCCTACCTAGACCTTGCAAAGGCCTTCAACACCATTCCCCATTCTGGTATTATAGACAAGCACCAAAAGTCCAAAAATGAAATGCAGCACAAAGGAAAGATGGAAATCTTGAAAATTTATTGTGGCAAGCTCCATAAATAAAATATCCACAACAAACCGGTTTCGGCTGAAAGTGCAAGCCTTCTTCAGTTTAAAAAGTGTATTAATTAGAGCAAACCCTAATTCCTGCTTATATATGTGTGCATAGATTAGCCAAAAGGGCTTAATACCTTAATTAGAGTGATTAATCAGTAGTCAAACAGTAGTCAAACAATCCAAAGCTGAAATTAGCTTAACTCATTCAGGCCTGGTCTAAATAGAGCACCTAGCCTGATTATCCAAGAGGATTCTTTATTATTTAATATATTATGACAACCGGCTTTGGATGTCCTATTCATTTGTATTTTATCAATGATGGTAAATGTAAATTTAGCGGTTTTATGTATTAAAGTGTGTTTGGTAAAGAGTGTTTGAGATTCTTTTATTTCTAATTTCACTTAGATGTTCACTGATACAGTGTCTAAAAGGTCTGGATGTTTGTCCAACATAAAATGAAGAACAAATACAGGTGGCTAAATAGATGATCCAATCGCTACTGCAATTGCCAAAACATCTTATTTGGTAAAGTTTTGATGTATTACAACTAGTAAATTCCTTGGTTTGAAATATGTGTGAACAAGCACTACAATGACCACAAGGAACACAACCTGTTAATGTATCACCAAATAAAGTTTTTTGTAAAGTGATAGATTATATTGTTTGTAATGAGTTAAATGTGAATTTATTGTTCTGCCTCTTCGATAAGAAAATAAACATTGAGAATCAAGTATTCCGTTCAATTGGACATGGGCAAGCAAAATGTCCCAATGATTGTTGATAATATTTTTGAACCTATAGGTATTGACCCCAAAGGTGGTCACTAGCCTTATGGGTTGTGATTTCTGTGTACTGTCATGACTAGTTCTGTCCTGATATTCTAAAAGTTGAGATCTATCTATTTGATCCACCTGAGTTATAGTCCAAGAAATACAATCCTTACGGTATCCTCTGGTAAGCAATCTGTTGGTTAGATGCTGTTGGTATGCTTGAAGGCTTTGTTTGGAAAAACATATACGTTTAGTGCGTAGATATTGTGACTTTGGAATGTTGTTGATGATGTGGCGAGGGTGATGGCTAGAAGCATGCAATAGGGTATTGTATTCTGGAAATTTCCTATGTACCCGAGTCTCTAAAGTATGATCATCCTGTCTGGTAATGGTAACATCCAGAAATATCATTTGCTGGTACTCAATGTGTAATGTAAACTGAATACCCCATTTGTTCTCATTAAGATATAGGATAAATTCATGCACATATGATTGATCCCCCGCCACGCCATCCAACAATCATCCAAATAATGTCTCCAAATATCCAGCTGATTGAGAAAAAGATTATGACTATCGTCATATATTAACTGTTCCTCCAAAAAGCCCATAAACAAATCAGCATAAATAGGAGCAAAAGATGTCCCCATTGCTGTGCCACAAATCTGCCAGTATGATTTACCTTGAAAATGGAAAACATTTTTAGTTAGTACATGTTCAGTTAAGGACAGGAGGAGTGTATTGAAACCAGGGGTGTATAATTCTAATTTTTCCAGCCAATATTGAATGGCCTGTAGTCCAGCCCAATGTGGTATGCTTGTATAAAGAGAAGTGACATCAAGTGTGCATAAATACCAATCTGGTTCCAATTGTGCATCCTGATTAATGTTAAGAAATTGGGTGGTATCTTTTAACCTAGACCTAACCATAGATAGTAGGGGTTGCAAAGATTCAGTAAGGAAGGCAGATAAAGGTTCAGTCAAAGATCCCCTCCCAGACACAATCGGTTGTCCTGGAGGACAGGTGGAATTTTTGTGTATCTTGGGAAGTAGATATAAATATTGGGAAATGGGATCTGACACCTTCAATTGTCTACAGGTCTTCTGGTTGATGATGCCTTCCTCTGTGGCTAGGTCTAGAAAATAATCTATTTCTTTTTTGAAATTAGGAGTTGGATCAACAATCATATGGATGTAAAAGCGAGGATCGGACAATTGTTTTTCCACCTCTGCTTGGTACATGTCCTAATCCATTACCACAATGCCACCTCCCTTTTCAGCTGATGATATGACTATGTCATGATTAGAACTAAGGTCTTGTAGGGCTTGTTGTTCTGCTTTAGTTAAGTTATGTCTAATCATCTGATATTCAGTCAAAAGTGTAAATCTTTGAGAACACATTCCTTGAAAATGGCCACGTTTGTCCATGGGGGGCTGAAAATTAGATTTACCAAATTGAAAACCAGTAGCTCTTTGAGTATTTGTTGTATCTGAAAAAAATATTTTCAGGTTAAGTAATCTGCAGAAATCATTCAATTCATTAACCAAAACATGTTCGGGCACAACAAAAGTCGGTACAAAGTTTAAACCCTTGTTCAATACTTTAATTTGTACATCAGACAGTTGGTACGAAGAGATATTGGGTACATTGTTTACTGTGATACAGTCTTCTCTAGTACTTGTTAAATGTTCTGTGTAGTTGTTTTTTCTATGTTTTCTGCCCCCCTGTGTTTCTTATGCCTAAAGGGTCTGCATGAGGTTTCCTTTTTGCTACTGGAGATTCTTGGGTAGACAGGGAATCTAAATCAGTGGCAGAGGATGAATCCTCCTCAGAAGTGCCACTGTATGTCTGTACTGTTTTTCTGAGTATTGATCTTGATCTCTTTTTTCTATTATTTGTTTTGAAACCTGAATCAGAAAAACGAATTTGGGTGACAAAACGTTTCCCTTTTTCATAATCTATAATGTCCCTTTGGAACTTCTGGGTTTTCTTTTTTATAAGTTGTTCTTCTAGTGTTGATAAATCTTTGGCCAAATTAATTAAGTGACTACTAAAAAAACTCTCTGACTCATAAACCCTGGCCTCTTGACAATTAGCAGTGACTTCCTTTATCTTTGTCTCAATCATTCTTTCATAGTAAGAGATCAAAATGTCTACAAAAAACAGGGATGCTTTATGTTGTACTTGGGCCCAGTCTTGAGACAGCTGGTCATCAATTTGGCCCACCAAGGGTTGAATCCTGACTCGTAAACCTTGTGGTGTAATATCCTTAAGCTTGTAGGCTATGAAAAGTTTTAAATGCCAAATATTAGCCCTAAGAGTCCTCATGTTTTCAGTCAATTTTTGAAATAATAACCCAGAAATATATTTAGGGTCTTTTGGTAATTATGGTTTAATCCGTGCACTCAGTCGACCTTGCATATTTTTGGTTCAGTCTGTTGGTTTTATAGACAAGCTCACCAGCCAGAACTTAAACCCCTACATCACAAGATTGGTTGCTAACTGGCTCACGGACAGAACCCACATGGTGAGAGTTGCAGGAGCTAGGTCCAACTCTAAACCGGTTACAAGTGTTCCCCAAGGCTCCATCCTAGGACCCCTCATGTTTGGCATATACTTCTCAGAGGTACAGGCAAGCACAGGAGGACTATGGCTGACCAGGTTCGCAGACGACTGTAAACTAGGGACTATAACTGACTCTCTGGCTGACACAGTCATACTCCAAAAAGGTCTCACTGAGACGGATACCTGGTGTCAAAATCATGGCCTCAAGCTAAATGACAAAAAGTGCATAGTCATCCCCTTTGGAAAAAATAAAGTACCCACAAACTACCACATAGGTAGTAGTCCCCTAAATAAAGAAGATGTAATAAGGGATCTGGGGACCCAAGTAGTAATCTCTCCTTTGATAATCACATTGCCAAAGTGGTTAGAAAATCCTTCTATGTGGCCCACCTAATCACAAAAGGGTTTCCATCCAAATCAAAAGAGGTCATTGTGCCCCTCTACTCATCAGACCCATCATAGAGTACAATGCCCCATTTGGGATGTACCTTACAAGACACCTGCAAAAGCTGGAAAGACCACAGAACTACCTCACCAAGAGGATCACTGGCCTCAAACAGATGCCCTATGCAGCTCAACTGAAAAAACTCCAGCTGTAGTCTGTTGCATACCGGCTACTCAGAGGTGATCTCTGCCTGACATACAAGGCAATGTCCAACCCAGAATTGATGGACATGCTCCACCTAAAGAAAACCATATCCCCTCAAGCCACACACTCTAGGGATCTAAACCTCACCACAATAAATCGCACGTGCTGAAGGGATAGATTCCTGTCCCAGAGACTTCCCATGCTTTGGAACAAGATTCCAATCTACATTAGGCAGAGCTCCTCACTAGCACTCTTCAAGAGAAACCTTGATGAGTGGATGGGAAATGAAACATTTACCCTGTGGATCACTTCAGTAGCTCTGCTGGACAGAGGCACAGGGAACTAATCTAAGGGGGCAGCAAAAGCCAACACATTCTGGCTAGGCTTATAAATGCCTTTGGGCAGATAGCCTAGTACCTGCCTATGGACCTAGCCAAGTTCTACTATTATTTCCATGATCAGCACCTACTGCCTCTGTCCAAGAGGGATGCAGGTGGAACCCCCAGGGTGAATTTACTGTTACCCATCCAATCATCCAGATTATATTTGAAGAGGGCTAATAAGGTGCTATGTTTGACATGACGTGTGAATCTGTTCCAAAGGTGTGGTAACCTCTGGGAAACAACTCTGTCCCTCCATCAAGTTCTATTAATATCACATACCAGGTTAAGGACTTTAGAGTGAGTGGCTCATGTACCATTTGACTTGCTGATATGCAGCATTTCCAATAAAATAGGGTCAGAGACTAACTTATATGCAAGGCATATATCATCCTTGAGTAATCTATGAAACAGAATAAAGTGACAGTTGTTTCAGACAATCCACATAGGGCAGATGCTGAAGACCTTAAATTTTCCTTGTGAGGAACCTTTATAGTCTCTCCAATTGCTGCAGGTACTTGGAAAGGTACATACCAAAAGGGGCATTATTGCACTCAATTATTTGCCTGATGTGGAAGGTTATAAGAATACAGGGAGGTTATATTTTTTTCAGGAGGCAATGCCCTTACTTAAGAGATAAGCAATATAAAATGCCCTTCTTAGCACTATGGAGACATGGTGATCAAAGGTAAGGTTGCTCTCAAACTGTGTGCTCAGGTCTCTCACCACTGAGTGCATACTTAGGGTGTTGTCATTGATGTGGTAGTTAGCAGGAACATTGCTCTTTCCAAAAGGGATAATACTTTTTTTGCATTGAGTTTAAGGCCAAGACTTAGGTTCATAGGTGTGTACTAGGCTAATGGCCCTGGAGCCTTTACAAGCCTAGCCCATAGAATTACCCTTGTATCATGCCACCCGACCTTAGTTCCCAGTGTCTCTGTCAAATAGAGCCACTGGAGTGATCCCCAGGGTGAATTTTCTATTTCCTATCCACTCATCAAGATTTCTCTTGAAGAAGGCCAGTGAGGTGCTCTGCTTGACATGTATGGGAAGTCTATTCCATAGCTTGGGCAGTCTCTGGGTTATGAACCTGTCCCTCCAGCTTGTTCTGTTGATTGTGGTAATAAGGTTGAGGTCTCTGAAGCATGTAGTGTGGAGGGATTCAGATTTCTTTAGATGTAGCATTTCTAATAGAGCTGGGTCAGACATGGCTTTGTAAGTTAAGCAGAGATTGCCTCTAAGTAGGTGATATGAGACAGAGAATAGTTGGAGTTGTTTGTGTCTGTCCATATAGGACAAGTGTTTGAGGCCTAAGATCCTTTTTGTGAGGTATTTTGTGGCCTCTCCAGTTGTTTTAGGTGTCTAGTGAGGTACATGCCAAATGGGGCATTGTACTCGATGATTGGCCTAATGAGGCAAGAGTAGAGGGAGACGACCTCTTTCTTCCTGGATGCAAAACCGTTAGTAATGAGATGTGCCACATAGAAGGACTTTCTGACCACATTAGCAATGTGGTGATCAAAAGAGAGGTTGCTGTCAACCTGTGTTCCCAGATCTCTTATGACACCTTCTGTGTTCAGTGGACTGCCATTGATGTGGTAATTCATGGGAACCGGGTTTTTCCCAAAGGGGATGATGACACTTTTTTTTGGCATTGAGCTTAAGGCCATGCTTTTGACACCAGTCATTGGTCTTAGTGAGGCTTTCTCTTTCTGTAGGATGTCAACATTACTTGGGGAGTTAATTATGGCTGCCAACTTACAATCATCTGCAAACTTTGTCAGCCAGAGTCCCTTCGCATTGGTCTGAACTTCAGAGAAGTAGATACCAAACAGGAGAGGACCCAGGACCGAACCCTGTGGGACTCTACTCATGACTGGTCGACAGTCTGACTTGGAGTCACCTACTTTCACACTGTGGGTTCTATCTGTGAGCCAGTTTGCAACCCACCTAGTGATATAGGGGTTGATGCCTAGCTTACTGAGTTTTTCTATTATTCCTGAGTGGGGAAGGGTATCAAAGGCCTTGGCCAGATCAAGGTAGGCTATATGAGCCACCATGCCTTCATCCATAGCTCTGGTGACTGACTCAAATAAGTCAACCTGGTTGAGTAGGCATGATCTATCCTTCACAAAACCAAACTGTGTGGGATCCAGAGTTTGGAGGTTCCCTATATCTTTGTTTATTAGGTTCATGATAATGTGTTCCCCTAGCTTTGCATATCAGGCTTGGCAGGCTAATGGGGCGATAGTTCCCAGGGTCTGTAGTCATTCCTCCTTTGCGGAGAGGGAAGACTGCAACAGTGCGCCATTCAGTAGGAACAAAGTCTGAGGTGTGGCTGTAATTGAACAGGGCACATAGGTGAGGTGCCAGTTCACTCTGTAGTTCATGTAGAACACAGCCAGGGATATTGTCAGGTCACATAGAAGCTGTATTCTTGGCCTTGGAAAGTGCTGTTTTAAACTGTGCAGCAGTAATACTGGGTACCTGGCAATCTACTAGTATTGTGATTGGTCCTTTGGTGGGAGAGATAGGTTTAAAGTTGCCAATGAATTTGTTGGCTAGTATATTGACAATATCTGTTGGCGTGATATAGGAGGTGCCATTGTGCATCAACTCCGTGCAAATCTGGGTATTGCCATGTAGATTCATTACATAACTATAGAAGGCCTTGTGGTTGTCTTTACTATCTGCTGCAATTCTGTTTTTATAGCTACCTTTTGAGGATTTGATGAGGGATCTCAACTTTTTGTTGAGGCTGATAAGGGAATTTTTTCCACTCTTGGGACTTCACCTTATTTCTCATCAGCTTTTTTTTTTTTTTTGGAGAGCATCTTGGTTCTATTGGGTATGGTGAGATCCATGCATTTGTGTATGTGTTTGTAGAGAGCATTAGTGTATGATTCGGTGGTCATGCAGCTGTTCACCAATTGCATGGGTGCCGTGAAGTTAGCCACCTCTGTTCCTAGGAGCCCAAAGTTAGCTTTTTCATGGTGGTTACCTTTGCAGGGAGTGGAAGGGATGGGGATTTCCAAGGTGATTAGTTTTTGGTCAGATCAAACCAGGGAGGAGTTAACTATTGGTGCAGAGGAATGCTCACCCATGTTAGTAATGACCAGGTCAAGGATGTTGCTACCTCTAGTGGGGGTAAGAATGAGCTGGTCCAGGGCATTGGAATTAATGAATTCCGGGAAATGTTGGGCAAGTGCATTGGTACGAGTAGTTTTCCCAGTTAATGGAGGGGTAGTGGAAGTCACCCAGTATGAGAGTGTTAGGTTGGACCCTAACATTCTCCAGAGCATTTAGGAACATGGAGTGTGAGTCTTGGGTGGGACCTATAGCAGGCTACGACCTGAATCTCTATCTTACCTAATGTTAGCTGCACCTGAAGTAGCTCTGATGCATCATGTTGGGCTACCAATCTGGAGGTGTGCACATCCTTTATGAATATGGAAACACCACCATCTTTGGAGTTTCAGTCCAAGTTCTGGGGCTGAAAGGTATGGAATGAGTTATAGCCTGGTAATCCAGGGGTGCTATCTGCTGCCTTCAACCAGGTCTCTGTTACAGCACAAATGTCGATGTTCTCCATTTTACGGAGTACTTTGAGTGAGTGCATTTTGAGATTTAGACTTCTAGCACTGAGCAGCATGACCCACAGACTGCATTTGTTTTAGCTGTTATGGTGGTAATTTGGTCAATACCCCATTCAATACAGTTGACAGACTCCCCAACCTGAGCATAAACCCCTACATAACTCACTGGATTGTCAGATGGCTCACAGACAGCTTCCAAAGTCAGGATTGGTAATACCACCTCCACTAAGAGACAGGTGTGTTGTACCTTAACCACTGCTTCTATTTGGCATCTACTTTTCACAGGTAAAGGCTAACATCAATGGCCTTTAGCTGACCAAGTTTGCAGATTACTGCAAATTGGGAGCTATCAGATTTCTGAAAGACTCAATTGAGAAAACAAACTGAAAATGAGATAAACACGCTAGCCAGGGATTACAGCATATTTCAGTTTTTAATTTTGGATGAGCGCTTTTGCTAATGAAGTATTACAACAAAGCAAAATACACAAACACAAATGGTTCTTTAAATAAGGAAATAACGTTTATGTGTTTTAGCAAGCCTCCTCTGTGATCCAATGAAATGCTCAGTTTCTTGTTTGAATGTAGTGCCTTCAGGAACTGGTGCTGCTTTTCTTGTTTTTAAGTTAGAAAGCATGCCATTTAATTTAGTCAAATATATATAAGCATAACTAGTGAGCACAGTGAAAAAATAAAATATATGAATAAATGTGTAGCAAATAAAAAATAGAAGTAAATGAATAAACGTGTTTTACAAGTATCTACGAGAAATGCTGATGTTGAATTACTTTTTAATTTTCCACAATTCCCAATCAAAGAATAAGTAATTTAATTTCTTAAAACACCCACAACCTTTAAACTTTTTCATCTTCTATTATGCTTTATCTGAAAAAGTTAATACTTCATTCACAAAAGCACTCATCCAAAATTAAAAACTGAGACATGTTTTTCTTGCCATCAGATTTCCCCATAATACAAGGGGTATAACACAGACAAATGACTGGTGCCAAATCATCATCCATTCCTACTTTTTTTCCCAATTTTCTACATGGGGTCAGGATGTCCTGTCACTTGTCACCATCCTTCCCTATTCAATGCCACTCTCCTACCTTCAACACTCATGCCTGACTGTGGCAGGTCTTCTCTCACACAAATCATCTACTTATTTGCTGGATGCCCTTGTTTCCTCTAAAGTGATTGGGTACTAGTAATACGCATGATGGTGTAACTTTCTGAGGTTTAAAATGTTGATAATCAATGACCATGTAGCTGGGTTTAATTAGTTTTCTAGAAAGGACTGTGCAGACAGTTAGCAAAACCCTGCACAGGCACAATAAGAAACTTGCCAGCTAACCAAAAGGTAGCAAACTCCCTCAGCCTCCTTTGGTCCCATCTTCTCGCAAACACTATAAAAGAGCACCTATCAAGAACACACACAGGTAGGTTTAAATTAGCACCAATAAAGTTCTGTGAGATAGAAAACCATTTCTGTTACACAGGACCTTGTTCTACCACCAATCCAATATAATGTCCAATAATGAAACTCTTGAGCTTAATGCTATCTTAGCAGCAGCACATGGTAGCAACTCCAATCACTGTAGTATGCAGTCTATGATGTATCTATTGTTATGACATGACTGCCAGAATTCAAACACCTATCAGGAACACACAAAAAGATTCTAACCCTATCAAATTCTGAAAAAAAAAATGTTCATTTATGAAACTAGATTCAACTTCGTGTTATTTAGAAATACAGACCTGGAGCCTCTTCAATCCTTTACAGCTACTTTGTCTATTTTTAACTTCATTATTTTATGCATTTTTGTACTCATTTTCTTAAACTACTAGTGTATAACAGTGAAGGTCCAGACCACATACCATTTAGTTTAATTTAATTAGTTTTCTAACAAGGATCATTTAGTCAGTTAGCAAAACCTAGCACAGGCATGATACGCAACTTTCCAGCTAACTTAAAGTAGCAAATATCCTCGCCCGCCATTGGTACCTTCTCACAAACATGATAAAAGAGCAAGTTTCAAAAACACACAACTAGGTTTTAAAATTAGCACAAACAGGAAAGTAGTACGAGATAGAAAATGACTCGATTGGACAGGCCATTGCTCTCTTGCCAATCCAATAGAATGTCCAATTATGAAAACCTTAAGCTTAATGCCATCCTATCAGCAGCATGCAGCAGCACCTCCAATCATCATTGCTATGCAGTCTATGACATTTCTTATATCTGACTCGCTTAATTCAACCACCTATCAGAAACACAAAAAAATTCTGAACCTATCAAATTCTGAGAAAAAATGTTCATTGTTGAAAATGCAAAAAGCACGACTACAGCAGTGCATGTAAGAATATAATTGTCCTAGTTCATTAAACAGCACTCATCTCCATTTTTTCCTAATAAAGATACCTAAATACTATGGGCAGTTCGTCTGCTTATTTAAGATTACCCAAGTTTGGTGATTATAATTTCTAGCTTCTTCTCAACCATTTGTCTCACTGCAAACAATGTCCATTGTGTTGCAGCCTGATCTGAATCTAAACTGCTCATTTCCCATCTTATTTTCTACTACACTGTCTGTATAGTCATTTATCAATCACCCTCTCTAGCACTTTCATGCAGTGTGATAGAAGTTTGATACATCTATATGGCCCACAGCTGTGAATGTCCCCTTTGATCTTGAACACTGGCACTAGTATACCAAGAAACTTGAACAAAAACCACTAAAAAATACACTAAAAAATACTAAAAAATTACAAGTGAGGGAAAGAGGTAAGGAAATGCCACCTATCATCTCTTTGGATAATCAGAACGGGGATGCTAATAGTGTAGATGTGCTGGATCTTCCTAGGTTCATCACTACGTTTGCAGTGGACAGTGCCATTTTGTGGTCCATTGTTAAGAAAAACTGTCATCTTTTTTAAAATAGATTCAGCAGTAACATTGAAATTGGGACCCATCCCTTCGGTGGCATATAAAAAAGGTAGGAACCTTAAATCCTGGTTCGAGATGAAACCATTTCCAACTAGAAGTCCAGGGATGTTTAAATGCCATAATTGTAATTACTGCAAATTTATTATAGAATCTAACAGGTTTTCAGTTACTAAGGATGTATTTAAACTCAAGCATAGGTTAACTTGTAACTCGAAGATGGTGGTATATTTAGCGCAATGTCAGAATTGTCATGCTCATTATGTGGGGAAAACTGAACGGAAGTTCAGAGAACGTATTTACGAACACCAATATGCCATTAGGAAATTAAAAACCACTAATGCACTTGCCAAACATATTTCAGATTATCCCACTCATCATTTTAAATTTATTGGGATTGACCAGGTGCATAATGATATTAGGGGGGGGCCTGATGCATTAAAATTGCTAGCTCTAGAACTTCAGTGGCAAATTAGGCTGGAATCTTATCATTCTCCTGGTCTAAATGAGGCATGCTCTATTGCTTGCCTTTTAAGTATTTTTAGTCTTAAAAGATAGTTACCAGCCTTTAATACGTGCTTACGTATATTGAATATTTGCATTTATAATACTTTTAGGTTTATACTTTTAAATTTTAATTTTAAATTTATCTGCAAGAATTATTGTTTGATTTGTTAACAATGTTTTTATTTTTAATATACACTATTCTAATTTCATGATTTCTTACATTATAAAGTTTTCTGTATAATATAGGATGTTTTCTACACATAACATTTTTATTTGTTGTTTATTAGTATGTACTTTTTAGTACACAATAGCAGGTAATTTCCTATTTTTTAAGGTTTTGTACCTTTAAATTTTAAGTGATTACCTTTGTGATAATTAATTTGTATTGAACAATTAAGCTCATTGTATAAAACCTGTTCTTATTGTACTATGAATTAATTCTGAGGAAGTTTGCACACCTATGCAAACGAAAAGCGCTTTAATTAAATGTACTTTGGATTATTTGCTGTTTATTCATTTGTTGCTGCTGGTACAGTTTATCTTGAACACTTTGGTGTTTGAATAGCACGTTGGGTGCTTGGCAGACTGGCACTAGTATACTTATTCTCCCAGTCATCTGGGGTATATCTTTCTCCATTCTACCCTCAGGTACCATTTCTTCTCATCTCACCTAACACCATGATCATACATGTTGTGACATCATCTGAGCCTGTTTTCCCTGACTTCATTTTTCATAGTGCTGTTCTTACCTTTTCTAGGGTGGGGTCCTCCTTTCTGAGCATAAGCTGTGTCAGTACTTTTTTTTTCATTTAGAAGCTGCTGGAAGTACTCCTTCCATCAGTTTTATATGTCCTGTGGACTGGTGAGCAGATTGCTGCTGGCATCTCTTATGAAGGATGTCTATCATTATTCTTCTGTCTTTCTTTGTGCCATCCACTGAGTCATTTTCCTGAGGCTGGTAAAGTGCCTCTGATGGTTTGTTCTTTGCTATTGCAACTACTCTCTGTTAGCCAACCAGTATGCCTTCCTAGCCTAGTCTCTCTTATCTATAGCCCACTTTTTCCTGCAGTACTCATTTCTTTTTGATGACATACTAGACTTCTGCATTCCACCACCAGTTTTCCTTATATATCTAATTTTCATACTTGGCTTGGCCACATATTTGTTCTGTATTCCTCCCATATACTGTTTGATATGCTGCCATTTTTCTTCATCTCCATCTATTTCTTCTTCTTTATGTAGTGCTAGACCCCTGAGTAGTTCCATTTAATGTTGTGCTCTCTCACTAGTCAACTTCCAGGTCTTCAGTCTGACCTCTGTTGAATTCAAAGCCTTCTCTGACCACTGCTTGCAGCTGATTGTTGCAACCTGTGGTTTATGCTGTGGGCTGACTGTTTCACTGGTGATGAATTTAAAATCACTGTTTCCACCCCAATACCCTTTCCTTACTAGGAGGAAGTGTAGTCAAGTTATGTGTTGGCCACTCTTGTATGTGATCTTGACTGTCTTTTGCTACATCATGTGTTGGCTACCATCAAGCAATTTGTATGTGATCTTGACTGTCTTTTGCTACATCATGTGTTGGCTACCTTCAAGCAATTTGCCAGTCAGAAGTCAAGAGCAGACTTCTCCTTTATTCCTGTTGTTCCACTCATGTGAACCTATCCAGTACTGATATCCTGCTTTGCCCAGATATGTGTATTCAGGTCACCCATCAACACCAATTCATGTTGTCATGCTTTATCTAGTAGATTCTGCAACTGTCTGAATGCACTCTTTTCTTTATTATCACCATTTTTCTGTGGGTTACAGGCTGAGATTATGAATACTCTGTTATCATTACATAGGCATTTGATTGTCACAGGTCTGTCAGTAATTCTGATGACATCCCCCACTGTGTTCTGAAGCCTCTTCATCAGCACAGTTCCCACATTATTTCTAGCCTGACCTTCTCCAGAGTAGTAGACTCTGGATCCCAAGCCAAGTAGCTTGCTGCACTGCCCTTCCATCTTGTCTCCTGGATACATAAGATATTCAGCCTCCTCCTTACCATCATGGTCATCCACTTCCAAGCCTAGTCCTTTCAGAAAACCTACATTGAGCATGGCATTTCTTAGTTCATGTTTGGCAGGTTGATTAGTTTTATGTCCAGCTTTTGCTCAACAGAGCTATCCCAGCTAACCCAAGCTGGGCAACTGGACACGAGCTGGCAGGTATCTTACTGACCCAGTTAAGCTGCAATACGCTGGGTCCTCAATCCACTTATCACTGGCAAATACCTATGCCCATTTGACAATAGTCAAAATGACAGGATCACCTAGAGCCATATTTTTGTTGGTCTGTATAACTGTTCCCCCATGGGGCACCATCCATAATCAGTGCTGCTGCCCAAAACTCCTTTCTTGTTTGGGTGTGTGCTGGAAACACACAGCATGTTTTTTGGGAGTGGAAGGAACCCCACAGAGACATATGAATGACATTAAAACTCTAAACAGGCATTAGAGGTTAGGATTGAAACATACCTTGGTGCATAGGAGGTGAAGATCTTAAAACATTATGCCAACAGACCACTTTGCCACTGATGCTAAAGTCCTGCACTAACAACAAATGCCAAGAAATGCATTTTTCTGCCTTTTTGGGAAAATGCCACCAAGGCTAATTACTCCATTGATAAAATATCCCTAAGAGTTGACTCAGTAGTCAGAGAACATACATATGCAGACAGTAATCTGGCCTTTATTTGGCCCTATTCAGACCCATCATTGAGAATAATGTCCCCTTCAGTGTGTACCTAACCAGACATATGCAACAGCTGGAATACCCACAAAGGTTCCGTACCAGGAGAATCCAGGGTATAAGCTCTTTTCTATATGGATTGCCTTAAAGCTCCATCTCTATACTCTGTCTCCAAGAGGTTATCTATGCCTGGCATCCACGGATCAAGCTCTGATGGACATTTTCCATATCCTCAAAATGAGCAGCATCAGAACTGCTAGATACAAGGATTAAAATTTTGCTTGTAACACAAATAAGATGTTGGCGAGACAGATGTGTCTCAGATGATCCTCATGCTCTGGAACAGACTCTCCATCCATGTGAAGCAGAGTCCATCCTTAAACCTATTTAAGCATAACCTTGAACAATGGATGGGAAATCAGAAATTCACCATGGGTTTGGGCCCCCATGTCTCTGATAGACAGAGGCAGACAGTAATGCCCAAACTAAAATACCCCCACAAAACCTCTAGAAACATCCTAATGTATGCCCTCCTAAAAAAATAACCACAATACCTAGCTTCCCAATTGGGTTGGACTGTACAGCTAGGCTTATTAAAGCCTCTGTGGTCATTAGCCTAGCATATTACTATGAATTTATGTCATACTGTCAATGCCAATTACTCCCATAAGATATGGGCTTGCACAGAGTTTGGATAGGCCACTAGACAAACACTGCCAGATTCCACTGTAGCAGAATGTAGTTATTTGGTATAAACCTCCTGGGTATCCACTTAAGTTGACCCCTAGACACATGGATCAGACTGGTTTACTACTCTTTTATTAGTTTTATATTCAAGTATTTGAAAGGATATCCCAACAAATGGGAGTCCATGCTAACAGGCCATTTTAAAAGTTACACCTTCTGGTCTCACTCAAGAGACATGTCTGAGGAATGGTACTCATGGTGGTCAGTCAGAGTATGCCATCTCAAGTCAGTAATAGCACTGGTTAAAGAGCTAACCCATACCTTTTGTAGGTCATATAATCAGTTAATATGGGGGTGTGACAGCTTATATATTTTTTTTACATGAAAGGTTATACCATTAGGGGGTAGTTAAAACACAGTCAATGTGACATTTTGCTAATTTGTAACCTTAATTTGTCACTCAATTGTGTCAATATGTTAGAGAAGTAAGCTGGATATAATACTGAATTCTTGCTACTAACTTCACATATAGTAATTTTGTTGGAATATGGGTGGAAATTTTTTGTACATGCAGTATGGATGTAAATGTAGTCGGATGTTGTGCAGAAGAATGTTAAGTGGCACACACCTATATTATCTTCTCAGTTTGCAAATTTGTAAATTAGTGGTCTCCAAACTGTTATAATCTGAAAAGTTCAATTAAAAAAGGGCAAAAACAGATGCAATGTGGTGCAAGGCCAGAATACAACATACAAAATATGTAGTGAGGGCAGTGCTGTACAACATGCTCAAGGCCACAGTACAACACAAAGATACACAAAGAAGGTAATGTTGCAAGGCCAAAGTACAACACAAAAGATACACAATGAATGTAGTGCTGGACAACATTGTGCAAGGTCAAAATACAAAACAGAAAATGCTCAATGAATGCAGAAGTTGCAGTGCGAAGGGCCAGCAGTGGCCCCAGTGCTAATAGGAAAGCTAACCTAACTTGTGTCTTATAGCATCTTTTCAGCCATCTCGTACCACATATATTAAGCAGGTTCTCAAAGTTCAATATGGGAATAATAGTAAATAGAACACCCAAGATGGTTTAAGGACACAGACTAAACTCTAATCACCAAATACTGAACCAATTTGGGGTGAAGGAAGTGCTAGGAATGTGTTCAATAGATTTCAGAAGGATATTTCTTGTTTGCAAATCATGGCATTCAGCAGTTTAGACCATAAACCATCAATCTTACTCCCCTACTGGCTGTCACCAGCAAGAATTCTCCATGCTTTATCTCATACACATCCAAAGATGAACACCTGAATGAGGATCTCTCAGTGCAAACAATGTGGCAGGTAATGGAACAAAGGCCACCACAATTGTTACCAAATAACCCAAGTGTAAACAACAAATGGATACAACTTAGGTGGGCACAATCTCAAAAACAAACAAAACGTCATCGTACATGACATCCAAAATGAACTGGAGACAAAGTATAAGGATTTTCTAAGGTTAGCACTTTTGTTCTTTAATATATTCAACTGAGCTTTGTCAAGTATAGACTGCTTAGAATCCTTAAATAAAACATTTTTTGTTCCTGTCTGATAAACTGTTACAATTAGTACTTAAAAAGCAGATACTTTGGACCCCCTAAACTTCAGCCTTTTGTTACCCTGTCTGGTAACCTATTAGTCAGCAGCAATCAAGATGTTCTCATAAAAGAAATCTGATACTCTTTTAGACTTGTCACAAGTTTCCTTTCACAAATTATTTCTGTAGTGGGTTGTTTTGACTACAAGTAATCTGACAGCAATTGGCTAGGGTAGTGTACTTGGGTATCAGTATAAAAGTTGCAGAAGTTAATATGAAAGAATACAAATGTCTAACACAGCACCTGGTCACTTGTACACATATAGTTCACTGGGAGAAATAACTAAACTATTGCAGTCAGGAAAAATGTAAACAAAGTCAAAGTCAAAACATGCATCAAAATAAAGACTTGTATGACAAAGAGATTCCTTACAGTTGTAAACAATTTTCACTGAAAGTGTACAAACCATGACAGAGATTCCAAGGAGATGGCAAAAGGCAAAACAGAATTAGATACAAAGTTCCAGGGCCTATATAGTTCAGTTGTGTACTACATAAGCACTGAACTTTATAGTACAGTTGTGTTACACTTCCCATAATTGCAGAGGTTTGAATAGATGTTGCAGTACAGATTTTTGGGTCTTCCTGCCATGCAAAACCTACGACCAACCTGATATCCAGAGTGTTTGCAACATCCCTAGGCTACAGATATCTGAAGATTGAAATCTGTACATCAGGGTATAAGGGCAATTGTCAAACTGTCTGATGCCTGAGGACAGCACAAAATCCACAGTCATCTGAATATGAGTGATAAGGCAGATCATAGGAAGCAGAAAGGGGAAGATGAAGATAAGAGGACTATCTGCAGAGAACTCCTGTGGTCAGCAGACCTACAGCACTGATCTACTCCGATATCTACAATTAGGGTAAATGTGACAACTATACTATATTCTTCATAGTCAATGTTGCAGATTCTTGCGAGGACTCTTAAAGCCAACGTTTATGTGGTAGGTCACCCGTATTACCCTAGGAAATAAGGTTTTGCAGGATGGCAGTAGCAAAACCTACTCTAGCCCTGGATATTGTCTAGAGTATAGCAGTTTGCAAAGGTGCACACTGAGTTTAATATGGCTGCCTTTAGAATAGCCTGGGTAGGGACTCCTCTGAGGAAATCAGTGGTAGTTGCCCTGTGCTTGGTGAAATGAGGTTTGATATGACCAGGTAGAGTTTTTCCAGAGTGGGAGTAACATTACTTAAAGTAATTGGCTATCCATTTAGAAAGATTTTATTGAGAGACAGGTCTGCACTCTTTATCCTCTGGGAAAGCCACCAGTAATTGCTCTGCTCGATTAGTGTTTTTTTGTCCTGTCTAGATACTACTTGATTTGCCTGTGCACACCCAGGGAATGAAGGACTTGCTCTGCCCTATTCTATGGATTTGGGAAGGTGACTGGCAGATGGATAGCATGGTTTAGGGTAAGTTCTGACACCACCTTAGGATTTGTTCTAAAGGTTATTATTATTGTGAGAGACAGTAAAAAGTTATTTACACGAGGACATGAATGTATGAGACCCTCCTTGCTGACGTGACATTTATAAGGAAAGTGGTCTTCCAAGTCAGCATTTTTAGAAAGGCATTGGCAGCAAGCTGAGTTTCTCTAGCACATAATTTAGATACTAGGCAGGAATATGGTTCATTCTGGGTGGTCTCAAGTGAATTACCCCTTTTAGGAAAAGTTTCATGTGGGAGTGTACAGCCAAGTTAAGATGGCAGATGCTTGTAATTTAGACAGGGACTTTCCTACTCCAGTATTAAACAGACCTGTAAGTTACTCAAAGACTGAGTTGATTTCTGCCCGAGAATGGCCGATAATAATGATGCAACACCATATGGAAAATCTCTTCCATTTTGCCAGGTATGAGTTTTTGGTACTGGGTTTCCCTGATTCCTTTAGAAAGGAAAGCACATACTTGGGATAGGTGGCATTCTTTAGTTGTCAAATGTCATTCATTCTGTTAACCCGAGTGCAGCTAAGTAAGGAAGGAATACAGATCCCTTGGCTTGACAGAGGAGATCTACTTCCGGTAGTAGGGCGCATAATCTCCCCTGGCTAAGGGTTAAGAAAAGAGAGAACCAGTGTTGTCTCAATCAGAAGGGGGCCATTATGATCATGCTGGGTCTGTCTGCCCTGACAGAACAGTACCCTGGGGATTAGAGGCAAGGGTGGCAATACACACAGGAACACAAAAATAAACAAACTACCCAAAAAGGGTAAAACTAGTAAGAAAAAGAACAAAATGGATGAGAAATTTACTAGACAAATTTAATCAAAAGCTCTTACAACTAAGTGCTTTCACCATATACCCATTCCACCAACGTAAAAGTATAATTAAAGGCCAAATGGTGAGGTTGTCAAATTTAAATTAGTGACAATGACACCTACCACCAGCAGGAGATATTCATTTTGGTGGGTATGTTTTTGGATAGATGCTATCCCTTGAAGTTTCTCATTAAGGTACGTAATGAAATGTTGGGGAAAAGGAACACTTAATTTTCCCCTATTTTGTGGGGGAGAAATAAACACCCCCAGAATAATGTCAAATCTCAAAACTCTAAGGCTTTGGTTTTCAGATATAATCACCAAGCACCAGAAATTTTAGATATTGTCACGAGGACATGGGACACAGTTTTTGATAGTGATATGAAGAACAAACTGGGGCAGAAGCCAGGAGTTTATTGCAAAGGAAAAAATATCAAGTGTTTTTTGGAAATGTCAAACTATAGACACGTGTTGTAAAAAGTAAAAATGTGGAGGTTGTAGATATTGTAAGTTTATAAATGATGGCCCTTATGGCACAGTACCAGGTTACAACAGGGTGACATCCTACCCAGGGAGATGTAGTTGTAACATCCATATACTAGTATATATAGCCATTTGCACAACCTGCCTGGGCTTCTACGTAGGTAAAATGATTCGTAGACTAAAAGCTAGAATAGTAGAGCATCTTAGGGCCATTAAAAATAAAGATATACACAATGCTTTATACATTCACAGCACTAAATGTACAAACTTTAAGAAATGTATTTTCTTTGTGATTGACAGGGTTATTCCTAATGAAAGAGGAGGTGATGATAAATTAAGAACAGAAACACAAATATAAATGGCCAATATTGTTAAATGCTACCTGTCCTTCTGGCTTGAATGATAATATATCTTTAACGCTAGTGTTAAAACAAAGGGATTAGGTAGTGTAATGTAGCACTTGGTCTACTGATTTTCATAAATTAACAAATGAAGGGCTAAGGTAGTTTAATGACATATGGCATATTTATTGACTGTACATACTATTTAGGTTTTGACATTTTTTATTAATGGATTTAGTCTTACTTTATTGTGGAATACACATTTATTGTGATATATTTTTTAATATGTTGTGACATATTTATTTGTGGTCAACAAATTTTATTATGCATTTGAATTTGTATATATAATTTGTTTATATTGGATGGATTCAATATACAGTATATACTTTATTTTTAACAACTAGATGGCCAGTATAAGGAAATAATTAATTATTCATGAGTAGGGATACGTGATTGGTTAAATGTTATGTTTGAGCTTGCATAAAGGTACTAAGTGTTTATGGCACTTATTAACTCTGAAGAAGGCATGTACATATGGTGAACGTGCTTAGTTGTAAGAGCTTTTGATTAAATTTGTCTAGTGGATTTCTCATCCATTTTGTTCTTTTTCTTACATACAGGAACACATTTATCCATCTGAAAGAGAAAGCATCTATTTTCTAAAATCTATGTCTGAGTTCTAGAGCAGAGCTTTTGTAGTTGCCTGTTCTGGTGAGAAGCAAACAAGTCTATTTAGGGGACCCCCCCCCCTTCACTGTAGAGTTAGGTCCAGGACCACTCCACTGTTCTGCATACATTCATTGGATTTAAAAGATTCCTACTTAGAGATTCTGCCAGGGTACTGTTCTGACCCGCAATACAAGATGCTATGAAAGTCCGCTCTAGTTCTTTAGCCAGCATCCAAACTTTAGCATATGGAATTGACAATTTAAAACTCTCATTGCAAGGGTGGAAGTGGTATAAGTTTTTGTCCTCAAATTTGTCTATTTTCCATATCATTAGTTATAGGATATCTAGTTGGCCCCTTAGGTACACATTTTTCTCATTTAGTAGAGACTGAGGGGTCAGACTTGTGATTTATGTCAAGGTGCTTGGGAGATTCAAGCACTCTGCAAAATCTGCCCAGCTATTTATTAACATGTGGTAAATCACAAGATTTTAAAGCTATGACTTCAAAGACATCATTCAGAATTAGGTGCAGAGCAGGGATTGCCAGGAGCCTGGGAGAAAGAAAACATAGCAGTTTGTATAACAGGTCTGAGCTTGTGAGAACTGTTTGCTTTTCAAATGAAAACCTCCTCCACTCTATGAATGGTATCTCTAAAAGTTAGGTCCTGAAGGGGGCAGGAAGAGGAGGAGGAGGTAGAAGTGTGTGCCATGCAAGTTTGAATCTGTGATAGTTTGTGATGGAAGGTTCTCAGAATAGGACAACTCCTCCTCATCTTCTGAGCTTGAGGAATCTGAACCTTTCTGAAAGGCCACCTCCCTGCTTCTTTTAATTGGAGGCTTCAGGAGCAGATGTCTGGGAGGGCTCCCTGGATTTCATGAAAGCCATGAATTCCTGTGTTATTTTATGAAATCTTGGGCTTCAGTCTGAGAAGTGGCTGAGGGTAGAGGTGAAGGAAAAGAAATGGTTTGCTTTGGTTTAAGTGTCCATTTAAAAAGGATGACCTGAGGCTGTGGTCGCCTGATGCCCAGTTAGGTTAATGTTTCAGCTGCTAAGGTAGACAGGGTCTCTCCCTCGAGACCTTCAACATGAACTTTGGAAGCTGAGACCTGCTGAACGACCTCAGATCCAACCAGCATTTGTGTCATGGAAACAGTGGTAGGTAGGGCCAGAGCCCACAGCAGCCTCCTGAGGGGTCATGTCATAAAGTTCAGTCCTAGGAGTCACCGAACCAGGGAGTTGGAAAAGCACAAAACTGGAGCTTTAATTTAGATGTCAGAGTACTTGATTTTTTTGTCTTTCCATTTCTTCAGAAAGAAGCAAGCAGAAGCTGGTGATTGCAAAGATCCAGTGGTACTCAATGGGTTGTGAAGCCACTGGTGGAATGGATACAGAGGACTCCATATGGGCAGCGAATACCTCATGCCTACACATTTGAGAGTTTTTGCTTGGAATTTAGCAGAGTCAGGACAATTAGAAATGTCGGGCTGAGGGCCCAAGCAGAACAGACAAAACAAGTGAAAATCTTAATGCAGGATTTGCTTCCCACAATTAAAGCAATTGTTGACCTTTTTAAACATTAAATTAATACAGGAAAATCCACAACAGGGTACTTATCTGACTGGAAGGAAGGAATACAGATCCCTTGGCTTGACTGAGGAGATCTTCCTGTAGTAGGGTGCAGAATCTCTCCTGGCTAAGGGTTAAGAGAAGAGAGAACCAGTGTGCAGTCCTATGAATATGAGAGAAGTTCATAGGACTGCACAGTTAGACAGAAATGATGATGGAGCCAACAGATGCCCTTCTTATACCCTGTTGTCCAGATACTGGTCTTTTGATGTCTGTCACCTAGGGAAGATGCAAAGACTCTGAAAATCGTGCCAGCTGTGGGCTTCTCTATGGAAAGAAGATCCAAGAATCAGTACTGCACCATTCATTACAAAAATCCAAAAGTTATGTACTCACTATAACTAGGCATTTGTGTTGTCCATTTTCATTTCTCCTTATAATGAGGCAACTGTGTTGTCCATTTTCATTCCCTCCTCAATGTATGGGTTATAGATCCAATCCTCAGTTCTGACTTGGCTGCATACCACAGACTTTGGATCCAACTCTCAAGCTCCTACCTCTAACCATAATGCCCTAATCCATCCTCAATACCTCAGACTGAGTTTGCTGACATATAACAATCAGTAAATAACAGAAGAGGAGAACAGAAACTAGAGCAGAGCTCAAACTGGTAACTGCCAGTTCCAACAAAAAATACATCAGGTCACTCCGGAAGATGACAGGAAGGGGAGAGTTGAGGATGAATGAAAATGGACAACACAGATGCCTAGTTATGGTGAGTACATAACTTTTATATCTACTGTTGTCCTTTTCATTCTTTCTCAACATAAAGGACAGAGTCTCCAGCTACATAAATCTTGAGTGGCCCTCATGGAGGACTATTCTAGGACAACTGCTAATCCAAAGGCAGCTCTACTTCTGGAAATTAAGTCCAATTTGTAATGAATAAAAAAAGCTATGAGCATTAAACCATGTGGCTGTTGCGGCTTTTGCGTAAATATCATCGATGGAAGTTCCTAACAAAAATACAGATGAAATGGCCATAGATGTAGCTGAATGGGCCTTAGGAGACTTTGGTATTGAAAGGCCTTAATGAGAATAAGTCCAGACAATGCAGTTAGTTATCCATTTGGCTAATGTACCTTTAGAAATGTGAGATCTGAGTTTACTAGCTGAAAAAGAGACAACTGGTCTATTTTTTGGAATTCTTTTGTTCTTTGTAAGTAGAAACATAACTGTCTATTCACATCCAAAAGATGTAGCATGTATTCTCCTTTCTAAATTTTGGAAAGAAAACTGGTAAATGAATGGGTTGACTAATAAGAGATTTAGAAGCCACTTTTGGCAGAAAAGAAGGATTGATTCATAAAGTAACCCTGTCTTTATGAAAAACAATGCAAGCAGCCTTTGATGAAAGAGCCTGAAGTTCAAAAATCTTTTTATATGAAGTAAAAGCCATTAAAAGGGTGTCTTCCAAGACAGATACTTTAAGTCAGTTTTTTCTGAAGGTTCAAAGGGTTTTTGGGTTGAACCTTGCAGTACTACTGTTAAATATGAGGGAGGTGACAGATCTTTCACTGGAGGTCTAAGTAGGAAGGTGCCTTTTAAAAATGTCTTGTGTGACGCCCATGCACTGGTTCAGTAATCAAGGAGCCTCAATCCTCACCACTAACACCAGTGAAGGATGTGCACATTGGGAGGATAACAAGTACACACACAGTAAAGTATAATTTTCCCTAAGAGCAAACAGAGACCACAGTCAGTCTGGGGCTGGTTTCTCCCTCTCTCTCCAGATCCAATAAGACTCCTCACTGGCAAAGCTATAGGACTCAGATTTCAGCCAAGTGATCAAGCCAAAATCTCCAGCACCCTCTCTGTCCAACCAGTGCTTTGTGCCCCTGCCCAAGTAGCTGACACACACACTTGGAGATCTGAACTGTAAACAAACACACAGACATTACTGGGGAAGGCTGGCACAGGTTCACTAGCTATGCCCCCTTCAGCCCAGAGTATATGGTAGTTATCACTGCCACCAACCACTACTTATCAGCTACTATAAAGGCCCTTACCAAAGGATGCCCAATCTTATGGTGTAATATTACTATTATCTAAATTGCGTGTCCAAGACTAAGGCTATTCAAGATTGGTCTATACAGTGTTACCAAATACATGCAAGTACTCTAAGAGATTAAGTACCTCAAACAAAAACCTTATATTTAATAAATAAAAGCACAAAACAATGCTCATTAACTCAACACAGTGACAATAAGAGTTCAGAATCACAGGAAATATTTTAAAACATTGCAGAACAGTCTCACATAAATGCAGAAAACATCTAGACTACTCTTGCTATATTCCTATCTATCTCTAAGACATACTATGCCCTAAAAATGTCTTACTTACAGAGCCAGGTAGATATAGAGGAGTGCTGAAGAGATGGTTACAGGTCCAGAACAAAATACAAAATGCTCTGACTTTCTCTAGGAGATAGTTCTTAAGTTAATAATACACATTACTGCTGAATCATCTCAGATTGCATAATTTTTGTCACCTTTGCCTAAGTTTCCCAGGTTAGCAGGAACTTACATTTTTAACATGTTTTGTTAAAAATACTCATCTATCAGAAGCTGATGATTCTCTTAGAAGCTTGCCTGAAACTGAAAGTCATAAAACAATTACCTTTGAAACTTGTAATTACCTCTGTTTCCAGACAACAGGAAGAAGCCCCTACCCTAGACATCTTGTCTCTTAGCAGGGATAAACTAACTTTATAACACATTGTAAAACTCTTTACTTAGCTTATTTTCTTAAGAGTTTTGCAAGTTAACTCTGTATGTCCCAATTTCTACTATGAAACCATACATTTGCATTGACATATAGTTTATACCCATTTCTGCTCTTTTCCAGCAGGGTGCACTGTGGTTAAAGTCTTGAAGCTCAGTACAAAACATATAGTTTTCTTACATTTTTAAGGCAAGCATACAAATCATATTACTATTCACAACTGACAGAATTATTTACAAAATTCCAGCTTGCTGGGCTGGCAGCATCCCGGTTTATCACACCTTGCATAACCTGGAAGAAGCCTAACAAGAGTATTTGTCCTCTGAATAAAAAATAGATATAGCTGCTAAATCCTAGTTGCAAAGACATGCGTCTGGAGTGTTTCTTCCTGGGCCTCCTCTGAAAATTGGCTTTGTTCCAAGTCAGAATTTCCCGGTAAACAAATGTAAAATAAAATAAAAATAAATTGCACTTTGATTGTGCAGAAACTAGCAACTTCTTGAATGAGGGAAGCTAAAAAGACTAGTACTGCAGACGCAGAGGCAATGAATAGATCAGTGTTATACTTCAGGTCCAAAATGAAATTTTTTTCTATTTACTTGTGTAAACCCTTTTGGTAGAGCAAGGATAGAAGTATGGCACGTATTGGGAAAGAAAACCTGGGCTGCCTGGCTATTAATGGAACTGGAGAAAAGTACAGTTGTGTACACTTACCATAAATGTAGATGGTAGAGTGTATTCACTGTTGCAGCCATTACAATTGGGTTATCCTGCTGGCAGGCAACCCTCAGTTGGCCTGGATTCCAAAGTCTAGGTCTGGCATCAGTTGCTGTCATCTCTTCCCTGACATCAGTGCGCCAGGGGTATAAAAGATGCAGCCGACGCTATTTTCTTCAGATTTTCCTGCCCCAGATGTCAGGTGCCCCCAAAAAGGTAGGCTAAAAATATGTCAATAAAACATGCATTCACCAAAGTATAAATTTTGCCTTCATCTACAAGCAAATACACCACATAGGTTGTATAGAATAGAGAAGTTCCAGCAAAGACATGGGGGATGGCGGGTGGGTAACCTGGACTGCAACAGTGAATACACTCGAACATCTACATTTATGGTAAGTGTACCCAACTGTACTATGTTCTTCATGTTTCACTGTTGCAGTCATTACAATTGGGTTGAATCCCAAAGCTAAGGTTGGGAGGCTGGAGCTAAATAGCATTAAGAGGCTATTAGGCCCTGCAGAACTGCAGTGGCAAAGCTTGCCCTGGATTTAGAGTAAAGTGGTAAGTGATAGTGCTTTGTGAGGGTGTGCACTGAACTCCAAGTAGCAGCCTCTAAAATGTCTTTGGTTGGTACTCCCCTGAGGAAGGCTGCTGAAGTGGCTGCTGCTCTGGTTGAATGTGGCCTAATGCCCTTAGGTACTGGCTTGCCATGTTGTGAATAGCAGAAACGAATGCAGTGGCCTATCCACTTTGAAATAGTCTGCTTTGAGATAGCCTTTCCTTGTGATCCTGCAGCATATGCCACTAGTAATTGCTCTGTCTTTCTGAAAGCTTTGGTTCTGTTCAAATAGAAGCATAGCTGTCTATGTCCAAAGAATGCAGAATTCTCTCCCCCTTATTCTGTGGGTTTGGATAAAAGGTAGGCAGATGAATAGTTTGGTTAAAGGTCACACTGGACACTACCTTAGGCATAAATGTCGGGTTTGTCCTCAGAAACCCTGTCTGGATAAAAAATGATAAAAGGTTCCACAGCCATGAGTGCCTGTAGCTCTGAGACTCGTCTTGCAGAAGTTATTGCTAGGAGTAGAGCTGTTTTCCCAAGATAAAAAACTTTATATCAGTTGTAGCGGCTGCCTCAAAAGGAGGTAGGGTGAGTTTTTCTAAGACATAATTGAGGTCCCATGCAGGTATTAGTGATCTCCTTGGAGGCCTTACATTTTTGGCCCCTCTGAGGTACTGCCTTAACAAAGGATGAGAAAAGGTTGGTGGCTCTGTATTGTAATAAGCCGAAATGGCAGAGGCATAAATTTTTATACATGAAAAGGATAGGCTTTGTCCAGCATCTCAGTCAAGTATTCCAAAATCTGAGGAATATTTGGTACAGTTGTCTCAATTCCTTGTGCCTGGTTCCAAGCACAGAATCTCTTCCATTTTCTAGCATAGGATTTTCTAGTACTAGGCCTCCTGGCCTCCAAAATGACATCCATCACCGCTTTAGTGAGAGGTGTGTTTTGTATGACTACATTATCCGCCATGCTGCCAGATTTAAGGTGTTGAGTTGGCTGTGCAGGATCTGAATGTTCTGCTGGGACAGTAGATGAGGCACTTGAGGTAAGGTCCAGGCTGGGCATTCAGACAAGTTCCTTAGGATTGGATACCAGTACTGGCGTGGCCAGTCTGGGGCAATCCGTATAATTTTTGGCTTCTCCTGTCTGACCTTTAGGAGTACCTTGGGGAGGAGAGGCAGAGGAGGAAAGGCATATACTGTTAAGTTTTTCCAGCTGAAAGATAGGGCATCCACTTTCCATGCTTGTCTGTGATAAGTCCTTGTGCAGAATCTCTTTAGTTGGCAGTTGTGAGGAGAGGCAAATAGATCTATGTCCGGGCATCCCCATTTCCTTGTTACCATGCTGAAGACTTGTGGATCCAATTTCCACTCGTGGGGATCCATAAGGTTTCTGCTTAGTTAGTCTGCCAAAGTATTTATCTTTCCTGGCAGGAATTGTGCCTGCAGTTGTACTTGGTAAGTCAATGCTGTGTCCCACAAAGTCATGGCTAGTCTGCAAAGGGGGTAAGAATGAGTACCTCCCTGCTTGTTTATATACCACATGACCGTGGTATTGTCTGTCTTTATCAGTAGTTGTCCCGGATGAAGTAGGTCCTTGAAGGCTGTCAGGGCATTTTGAACAGCTAGCATCTCTTTTTGATTGATATGTAGATGCATTTGGTTTGCGGACCATGTGCCTTGAATACATCTTCCTGCCATGTGGGCTCCCCACGCATAATCTGATGCATCCGTTGTTAATGTCTGTGTGGCTGAGGGTAGAGTGAATGACTGTCCCTTGTTCTGGTGACAGGCCGCCCACCATCGAAACTCCTGTTGCAGGCAGGGAATGTGAGTAACTATTGTTTCCAGGCTGTGGCAATGTTGAGTCCAAACACTTTTTAGCTACCATTGAAGTTTCCTCATATGCAGTCTTGTATATGGAATTAGTAGAATGCAGGATGCCATGAAGCCCAAAGCCTGCAGAATTTTTCTTGCAGATAACTGGGCCTTTGCCAACAGTTTGAAATAGGTAGTCAGTTGCCTTTGTTTGTCTGGTGTGAGATAAGCCATCTGGGCAGTTGTATTTAAGCTTGCACCCATGAATATTATCTCCTGAGAGGGTACTAGTTTTGATTTCTGTTTGTTGACTGTGTACCTTAGGCATGGTAGTAATCTCATTACAAATGCCAGATGCTGTAGTAGAATGTCCTTGTTCTCTGCTTGAATGAGGCAGCCGTCCAAGTAAGGATATATTTGTATACCTCTTTGTCTGCAGTATGCAATTACTGGTGCCAGGCACTTTGTGAAGACCCTGGGCACAGTAGATAAGCCAAAGGGCAGTGCAGAGAATCGGTAGTGCATTGAGCCAGCTTTGAATCTGAGGTATCTTCTGCATGTTTGTCTGATTGGGACATGCAGGTATGCCTCTTTTAGATCTAAAGTCACAAGCCAAGCCTTCCTGCCCAACATGGGCAGAAGCTGCTGTAGAGTCAACATTTTGAATTTTGGAATATCCAGATATGTGCTTAGAATAGATAGATCCAGTATTGGCCTCCATGTTTTGTCCTTTCTGGGTACCAAGAACAGTCTTGAATAGAATCCTTGTCCCTGCTCTTGCTCTGGTACTTGTTGAATGGCCCTCATGTCCATGAGGAATGAGACTTGTTTTTGTGTCTCTGCCCATTGATGTTTTGGCAGGTTTGGCCAACCGTTTGCCCTTGGCAGGGTATGGAAGTGAAACTTGTAGCCTTGGGACACTAGGTTTAAGACCCATTTGTCCTGATTTTTTTATGTGCCAGTTTTGAGAAAAAAGTGCTAGTTTTCCCTCTAAAGGTGCTGCCAGAAGATAAGTGCTTGGCGCAGGCAGGGGGAAGTCATTGGGACTGTTTCCTGTATGGCTGTGATTTGTCTTCTCCAGTTTTGGAGGTAGAAGCACCCCATTGTTTAGACCTGTATGAACCTTGGGGCTGGGTTCTGCCTCTAGGGCGTCTGTATTTGCCCCTTTGTGGCCTGACACTGGAAAGGACCAATTCTTTGTAGGCCAGTGTCTGCTAAATCTTGGTGGCTGTACCTGTAAGAAATCCTTGACTGTTTGCATAGATTTAGCTTTGTCCTCCATTTTCTTTAACACCTCTTCTGCTTTAACACCAAACAAAACCTCATGCTGTAATGGAGCATCTAATAGTTTTGCTTTAAGATGATCAGGTAGATTTTGTTCCTTTAACCAAGCATGCCTCCTAATGACAGAACCTGAAACTGCGGCCCTGCAGGAGACCTCCAGAGAATCAAAACCACATCGCAAAGTACGCTTTCCAACTTGTTCAGCTGCATGCGATAGATCCTGCATTTCTTTGTTTTCTGCACATTCAGAATTTATCATTTTCTGTTAAAGCAGTGACATAATATATTGCTGATATTTGAGCATATGAAACTGACAATTTAAAGCCATTATAGCCAAGGTAGCAGAAGAGTAAATCTGTTTTCTCAATCTGTCCAGTGCCTTAGAATCCCTGTCAGAGGGAGTAGGGTTTTTTGCAGTGGACACCTTGACCCCTTTGGGACCCTGAGAGATAGTTTCTGGGTCAACAGCAGGGTTTTTTAAAAGAAATTTATGAGTCAGGAACCCTGTAGTACCTGTCTGGCTTAACAGGAGCTGGAAGTAAGGAGTCAGGGGTCAGACTGGACTCTGAAAATACATAATCTACAATGTCTAACAGGTGGAATAGCTAGGGGTCTGTGTTGTGGTAGTAAAAGGAAGTCTCTAAGCCTTTTCTTAGATTCTGAATAATCTTGGCTCTCCCAGTGGAAATGCTCCCTCATGGTATGTAAAGTTTCCCCAAAAGAATAATCCTCAGGAGGAGAAGCTGAAGGAATAGATTCTTCAGCATCAGAATCCTCATAGGGAGGAAGAGAGTATTCCTGATCAGAAGAGGAATCAGATGAAATGGAAACCTGATTTGAAGATTCATATTCTGTCTCTTGCCTAGGGCTCTTATGAGGAAGGGGATGGGAACCCCATATGAAAGTAATTAGGTCTTCGGCCATTTTGAGCATCTGTTTTTTAGGCATGGACGCCTGTCCATGAGGCTGTTGTACTTGTTTCTTTGTCTTTAAAGGTGCTTTGCCTTTGAAGCTGAAGTCATTTTAACATATAATTGAGTAGAAAAAATAATAAAGGCAGGCTCGTAGATAAAAACAGGCAACAAATTTATTAGGTAAGCGCTTTCGGAAATGGTCAATACCTTTCCTTCATCAGACAAAATCAAACAACGTCACTTCCTATTTAAAAGATCCATTAATTAAATTAATTAGCTGATTAGTCAAAACAACATAACAATTAAAAGAGACACATTTTAAAAAGGTATATATGTATGTATTAAGGTTCAATAAAAACATAAAAACAATTTTATGTTAAAGAAACATCCAGGAGGGCTAACAGTTTAAGCACACACTTAATAGACAGTGTTTCGTTAAGGCCTGGAAAAAGATGAGAAGCTGTTCTAATCTGCCATTTTAATTCCTCAATTTCTAATTTCACCTGCCAGGGACCACCCCTCACATCTACTTTAATCTGTTGGAGCACAGAAAACTTAAAAGTGTGATTTGGGAAATCACTAATATGCCTTGCCAAAGCATTGGTTTGATCGTTTTTCCCAATAGCATAAACATGTTCATAAATACAATGTAAAACGATTTACAATTTTGGCAACAGGCACAATAAACCACACGTTCAGATTCACATGAGAAATGGCCAGGAACTTTATAGTTTATATCCCTTATGACTATTTGCTTATCAAGGTTCAAAAATTTACATTGTTGGCATCTGCCGCATTTCACCATTTGGTTACTTCTATTTGAAATAGGGGTGGAAGGGTACTGTAAAAGGGATTTCAAATTTTTACCCCACCTAAAAGTGATGTTGGGTAAACTTCCTAAAACCTTGTGAATGGTTGGGTCCTCTTGAATCAAAGCCCAATTTTTATATAGCGTGTTTCGAATAAAGGAATGATCGATATTATAAGTGCAGAAAAATCTAATTGTCAGATCATTCCCCTTATTGTTCGACATCTCATCACTAGGAGATGTAGAGGCTTCAACATTGGCCGATGTAATTAAGAGTGGTTTAAAATACCCACTTTTTCTTTTATTAATTACTTCAAAAGAAACCGTCGATAGTAAAGAGGAAGGATACCCCCTCTTAAGAAACATACCTTCTAATAAAGCACAAATAAAGCACATTCTTGAAAAAAATCACTCTTGTCAGAGATCATTCGAGCTGCTCTAACCAGCTGCCCCTTAACCACCCCCTTTTTCTGATGGTATGGGCCACTCATACCATCAGAAAGAGGGGGTGGTTAAGGGGCAGCTGGTTAGAGCAGCTCGAATGATCTCTGACGAGAGTGATTTTTTTCAAGAATATGCTTTATTTGTGCTTTATTAGAAGGTATGTTTCTTAAGAGGGGGTATCCTTCCTCTTTACTATCGACTGTTTCTTTTGAAGTAATTAATAAAAGAAAAAGTGGGTATTTTAAACCACTCTTAGTTACATTGGCCAATGTTGAAGCCTCTACATCTCCTAGTGATGAGATGTCGAACAATAAGGGGAATGATCTGACAATTAGATTTTTTTGCACTTATATCGATCATTCCTTTATTCGAAACACGCTATATAAAAATTGGGCTTTGATTCAAGAGGACCCAACCATTCACAAGGTTTTAGGAAGTTTACCCAACATCACTTTTAGGCGGGGTAAAAATTTGAAATCCCTTTTACAGTACCCTTCCACCCCTATTTCAAATAGAAGTAACCAAATGGTGAAATGCGGCAGATGCCAACAATGTAAATTTTTGAACCTTGATAAGCAAAAGGTCATAAGGGATATAAACTATAAAGTTCCTGGTCATTTCTCATGTGAATCTGAACATGTGGTTTATTGTGCCTGTTGCCAAAATTGTAAATCGTTTTACATTGGGAAAACCGAAAGAAAGATGAAAAAGCGTATTTATGAACATGTTTACGCTATTGGGAAAAACGATCAAACCAATGCTTTGGCAAGGCATATTAGTGATTTCCCAAATCACACTTTTAAGTTTTCTGTGCTCCAACAGATTAAAGTAGATGTGAGGGGTGATCCCTGGCAGGTGAAATTAGAAATTTAGGAATTAAAATGGCAGATTAGAACAGCTTCTCATCTTTTTCCAGGCCTTAACAAAACACTGTCTATTAAGTGTGTGCTTAAACTGTTAGCCCTGAATAGATAGTTCTCCTGGATGTTTCTTTAACATAAAATTGTTTTTGAACCTTAATACATACATATATACCTTTTTAAAATGTGGCTCTTTTAATTGTTATGTTGTTTTGACTAATCAGCTAATTAATTTAATTAATGGATCTTTTAAATAGGAAGTGACATTGTTTGATTTTGTCTGATGAAGGAAAGGTATTGACCATTTCCGAAAGCGCTTACCTAATAAATTTGTTGCCTGTTTTTATCTACGAGCCTGCCTTTATTATTTTTTCTGCAGTTTGTTCTGGTTTGTGGTATATAATTGAGTAGGTCTGAAAACACCCTCAGAAGCCGATGCCTGCTCAGCAGCTCCAGACCCATCTGAGGGAATAGTTTCCGAGGGTCCAATACCTTGAGCTTCCAGCAGCCTGGTCGACTCCACGTTGGTGTCAGTATCGGCCTGCGAGTCAAGTTGCGGTCGTCAGGGGCTGCGAAGGCGCCTCACTGAGAACCGGCGACTGGCTTAGAAGAAGCCTCGTCATCGGTTTTGGACCTCAGATGCCTGTCCTTTTCTTTGCGTTTCTTGTGAATTCCGGTAGTGGGATGGCAATCAGACGACATTGTATAGTTAAATCTTCTGCCAAAATAGTGAAATGAAAAATCGTACAAACGCTTAATAGTGCGTTGGTTAAATCTAGTACAAAACCGACAACTAGCAACGTCATGGTCAGGGCCTAGGCAAGGAATACAGTAAGAATGAAAGTCCTTATGAGGTATTTGCTTCCCCACAAGAAATACAATTATTAACTTTTTCTGACATCGGTGTGGAGCAAGAAAAAAGATTCCCCAATGGGGTACTTAGCTTTTAGTGAAGACTTCGGATCTGAAATTTGAACACGAAAATCTCAGGAGTCGGCCAACTGGCACTTGCGAACTGCTTTTGCTTCGGACACCGCGTGGCAAGAAAGACTGAAGAAAATAGCGTCGGCTGCATCTTTTATACCCCTGGCACACTGACATCAGGGAAGAGGTGACAGCAACCAACGCCAGACCTAGGCTTTGGAATTCAGGCCGACTGAGGGTAGCCTGCCAGCAGGATAACCCAATTGTAATGACTGCAACAGTAAAACACGAAGAACATCCATGCAGCTAGCTTGAGGGCTGGGATATTAGGATACTTCCTCCCTGAGGGATGCAAATGAATTTCTGGACTTGGGTCCAGTATCCAAGCAGGATAGCAAAGATGAGACCAGAGAAAGGGGAAACACACTTGGCAAGGCCAAAAAGGGTCAATGAGGATGACTGAGCTCTTCAACCAAGTGGTTTTCTGTAACAATTTTGGAATCAGATGCACTGGGGGATAGGCATAAAGGAGACCAGAAAACCAAACATTGACTACAGCATCTCACAGTGACTCCCCCTGTGGGGGGGGATTGGGGCAAAATAACTGATGCACTTGTTGTGGGGAGATGTGGCCCCAGTGGCTGAAAATGTTCTTCCCCAATGAGAGACAACTCGTGAAGCATGAGAATGGACCTGCTTTGTCAGTCCCCCAGTATGTTGGATTTCCCTGCAATTTGCATTGCTACTAGAAAGTGATTGGAGGACATCACCCATTGCCACAAGGAGTAAGATCCCATTCCCCTCTGGTTTGCTGATGTGCCAGAGCACAGACGCATTGGTATGCAGCACAATGGTCCCTAGAGAGAGAGAGAGAGAGAGAGAGACCATCTTAAAATGCCTGCAGTGATAAAAGATCTGCTCTCATCACCAGGGCACTGATATGCAAATTATTCTCTTGGGGAAACCAAATGCCTTGGATGGTCCTTCCCAAGTAATGCCCCCATCCAAAATGTAAGGCTATCAGGGACACTGTGACCAACAAGGGAGACAGAATAAAAGCTTGACCTAGGAAACTGTTGTCTGACTGTATCCACCAGTGAACATGGCTTTTGCATATCAGAGCAAGTTGGACTGGAAAGGATGGGGGCTGTCAAAGAATCAACCATTGAGCAGCTGGAGTCCA
The DNA here is from genome assembly GCF_019279795.1 of Protopterus annectens. NCBI lineage: Eukaryota > Metazoa > Chordata > Ceratodontiformes > Protopteridae > Protopterus > Protopterus annectens. Next base: position 1,883,396,058 of record NC_056741.1, read on the forward strand.
CTGAAGAACACACAAACTAAAGTGTTAATGGAACTAATACGTTCATAGGTTCATACTAGGCTATCTGCCCTGGGGCAATTATAAGCCTAGCCCGATTCTGTATGGCTTACGCCACCCCTTGATTTGAGTATACTGTGCCCTTTTTAAGGTTTAGTTTACTGTGCCTCTAATAGTGACATGGGAGTAATCCCTGGGACAAACCTACGATCCCCCATCCATCTATCGAGATTCTTCTTGAAGAGATTCAGTGAGGTGCTTTGCCTCACATGAACTGGAATTCTATTCCAGAGCGAAGGGAGCCTCTGGGTTATGAACCTGTCCCTCCAGCAAGTTCTATTTATTTCTGTGCTGAGGTTCAAGTCCCTCAAGCGTGTGGCTCTAAGGGATTTAGATTTACTGTGGTGGGGCATGTCCATTAATTCTGGATTTGACATAGCTTTGTATGTCAGGCATAGATCACCTCGAAGTAAGCGGTATGCAACTGAGTAGAGCTAGAGTTTTTTTAACCGAGCAGCATATGGCATCTGTTTTGAGACCCTTGATCCTCTTGGGGAGATACTTTTGGGGTCTTTCTAATTGCTGCAGGTGTCGAGTAAGGTACATCCCAAAAGGGGCATTGTATTCTATGATGGACCTGATGAGGGATGAATAAAGGGGCACGATTACCTGTCTTGATCTAGATGTGAAACCCTTCGTGATGAGGTGGGCTATGTAGAAGGTCTTTCTAACCACTTTGGCAATGTGGTTTTCAAAGGAGAGATTGCTATCAACTTGGGTCCCCAGGTCCCTAATAACTTTCTCTGTACTTAATGGGTTTCCGCCTATGTGGTAATTTGTGGGCACAGTGTTTTTGCCAAAGGGTATGACTATACATTTTTTGGCATTTAGCTTTAAACCATGGCGCTGGCACCAGTTATCTGTCTCTGTGAGACCTTTTGATTGGATGTTTGTGTCAGTTGGAGAGTTGATTATGGTGCCCAGTTTGCAGTCGTCTGCGAACTTGGTGAGCCATAGTCCTCCCACGTTTGCCTGTACCTCGGAAAAGTATATACCGAACAAGAGTGGTCCCAGGACAGAACCCTGTGGGACACCACTTGTGACCGGTTTCGAGTCTGACATGGCTCCAGCAACTCTCACTCTGTGGGTTCTGTCTTTGAGCCAGTTTGCAACCCATCTTGTGACATAGGGGTTTATATTTAAGCTGGATAGCTTATCTATGATGCCCGAATGGGGTATTGTGTCAAATGCCTTTGCAAGGTCCAGATAGGCTGTGTGGACTACCTTTCCTTCATCTATGGCTTTGGTGACTGTTTCGAAGAAGTCAACCAGGTTCAAAAGGCAGGATCTGCCCTTGACAAAGCCGAACTAGGTAGGATCTAGTGTCTGTACGTCCCCAATGTCTTTGTTTATGAGCTCCATGATGATCCTCTCCATAGCCTTGCAGACTAAGCTAGTCAGGCTTATGGGGCGATAGTTTCCAGGGTCCGTAGAGGCTCTACCTTTGTGGAGTGGGACCACTGTTGCTGTACACCATTCTGTGGGCACATATCCTGTAGTGAGGCTGAGATTGTATAGCTGTTTTATTTGAGGGATTAGTTCCTCTTGGAGTTCATGTAGTACGCAACCTAGGACGCCATCTGGTCCCATGGAAGCAGTGTTTTTTGCTTTGGAGAGGGCAGCCTTCACCTGAGCATCAGAGATGTTTGGGAGGCAGCCTTCTGCCGGGATAGATACTTGCTCTTTTGGGGGGGAGGGGGTGGAGAAGTTTGCACTGAACCTGTCTGCCAGGATATTGGCGATGTCTGTGGGTTCAGTGTACTTTTTGTCATTTAGAATCAACTCAGAACAAGTCTGGGAGCTGCATCCCAGGTTTCTAACATAACTGAAAAAAGCCTTATGATGGTCTTTGGTGTCCTGTGCAATTTTTCTCTCGAAGCTGGCCTTGGAAGATTTTATGAGGGATCGTAATTTTTTGCTAGTACTGATCAGAGATGCCTTCCCTATTAGGGATTTTGCTCTATCATGTAGTAGCTTCCTCCTTCTGTTGTACAGTTTATTTATGGCAGGGGTCCACCAGACTGGGTGCCTGCCTTTGGATGATTGGGTCTTGGTTTTGTTTGGGATAGCATGATCCATGCATTCCTGGAGATGTCCGTAGAATGCGTTTATATAGGATTCTGCAGTTTGGGCCGTAGTTTCCACTGGCCCTGGGGCCTTGAAGGATTCCACTTCGGTTTTGAGAAGTGAGAAGTTCGCTTTTGAGAAGTTCTTCACTGTGGTTTTCTGGGCTGGGGGTGGGGTTGGGATGTGGACATCCAGTGAAATTAATTTATGGTCTGATATTACCAATGAGGGATATACTTCTGGTGTGGAGCATAGAGTCCCCATGTTGGTAATGATCAGGTCTAGTATGTTGTCCCCTCTTGTGGGAGTGGTGACTAGTTGTTCCATAGCATTTGAGTTTATAATTTCCAGGAACCTTTGGGCTAAGGTGCTGGGGCTTGAGTAGTGCTCCCAGTCAATGTTTGGGTAGTTGAAGTCGCCCAATATAATGGTGTTCGGAGAGATCTTCATGTTCTCCAATGTTTTCAGGAAAGCTGAGTGTGATTCCTGACTTTGAGAGGGTGGTCTGTAGGATGCTATAAACTGAAAAGCAGTCTTGCCCACTGTTAGTTGCACATGGATAGTCTCCGATACTTCATGCAATGCCACTAACCTGGATGTGTGGATATCCTTGATAAATATGGAAACTCCCCCTCCTTTTGTGGTTCGGTCCGGGTTTTGGGGCCGAAAAGCATGATATGAGGTATAGCCTGGTAGTGCTGGGGTGCTCTCTGGAGCCTTGAACCAGGTTTCTGTCACTGCACAGATATCAATGTTCTCCATACTGAGCAGAGCTTCGAGTGCGTGCATCTTGAGGTTAAGACTTCTGGCGTTTAGCAGCATTACCTTTAGTTTCTTGTTCCTTGTGCTGTCTATGGGGGTGGGTTTGACTTTTGAGCCTTGCCTAAAAAAGGCACTATGGGGGTGGCAAGAGCCTTTGCCAATATCCGAAAGCCCAGTGGTGACAGGTGCAAGCCGTCCCTAGCGAAGCAACGTGGCTTGTCGAGCATGTCATCCCAGGATGCTATCATGGATCCTAAAGCTTGAAGAATAAGTCTGGCAGGAGGAGCAGGTTGTTACAGAATTTGATGAACCCAAGATCTGACAGTACAGACATGGTGTGAAGACAAAGAAGCAATCTGATTTCTTGTGTTTAGATGGGCAACAATAAACTCCAGGCTCTGTACTGGTGTCAGTCTGGATTTGGCAATACTGACTGGTATATGTACTGATAGACATATGTGGAGCAAACAGTCCCCGGCCTGTTGTAGGAGATGCATGGTTGGGGTGGTTAGAAGCCAGTCATCTAGTTATGGAAACACTTTGAATCCTTGTAGTCTTAGTTGAACTGCTAGCTCCCAGAGGGAGGTAGTCAGGCAGCACTTTAGGAGTGTTGAAAGGGTCTATCTGAAAAAGGAATCTCAGGAACTCTGATTTTGCAGGCCTCCTCTGCTGAAAAGATGATGTCTTCCATTCAAACTCGCTCTGCCTCTGAATAGGGTTACCACCTGTCCCACTTTGTGAGGGACAGTCCCTCTTTGGGCAGTTGTGTCCTGACAAAAAAATTTAAAAATGGCAAATGTCCTGAGATTTTAATACAAAATTATTTCCTATATTTTATGTAATAGTTGCATAAAACAGTTATTCTGTATCTAAAATACCTAAATGTTATAAGAAACAGAATAAGCAACTAAAATGCCACAAGAATAAGCTTTTATTTAGGTAAAAAAGTTAAGTTCTAACCTTTGTACTGACCGTGGGTATGTGTCAGCCTGTAAAATCTGATGTTTGTACCAAAAATGTCCAACTTTGGCCATTTGAAAAGGTGGCAACCCTACCTCTGAAGGAATTGTTGCTGCATAAGCCCAGGGAAAGATCCCTGGGACTTATGGAACCATATTTTCTTGCCACCTCTTTTGTTGAGAGGTAGAAAATCAAATTCCTACAGCAGAGTCTTCCTTTCTTGCTCACTGTGGGAAAGTGTTTCTTTCACATAAAGGCCAAACAAGGAAGTTCCATCAAAGGGAGCCATTGTATTCATTTATGTTATAAGCACCATGGAAAAAGTACAGTTTTGTACCTACCATAAATGTAGATGTTAGAGTGCTCATACAGCTGCAGTCATAACAGATGGGTTATCCTGCCGTCAGGCGGGTCCTCGGTCAGCCGAATTCCAAAGTCTAGGTCCGGCGTCGGTTGTCGTCACTTCTTCCCTGACGTCAGTGCGGCAGGGGTATAAAAGAGACAGCCGACACCATTTTCTTCAGTTTTTCTTGCCCCAGATGTCAGGTGCCCCCAGAAGGAAGGCAATCATAATGTTATGCAAAGATGCAATGTTGATAAATCAAAAACACTAGTTGCAAGCAAATACACCATAAAAGAATACCCCAAAAAGGTTATATGAAAAGTGTTTGTCATAAGGCCTGTCCTAAGAGGGGATGGAGGGAGGGAAACCTGGACTGCAGCTGTATGAGCACTCGAACATCTACATTTATGGTAGGTACAAAACTGTACTATGTTCATCGTGCATACAGCTGCAGTCATAACAGATGGGTAGAATCCCAAAGCTAAGTAAGGGTGGTAGGCATTAAGTGGAACTAGGAGGGGCTAGGATTCCCTGCAGGACTGCTGTGGCAAAGCCCGCTCTAGAGTTTGAGTATAGTGGGAGGTGATAGAGCTTCGAGAAAGACTCCTGGTGGCTGCTTCCAAAATGTTCTTGGTAGGGACCCCCCTGAGGAAGACTGCAGAGGTAGCTGTGGCTCTGGTGGAGTGGGATCTGATGCATGCAGGCACAGTTTTTCCATGAAATGAGCAACAAAAGCGTATGCAGTGGGCTATCCATTTTGAAATTGTCTGTTTGGAAATAGCCTTTCCCTGAGCACCTGCTGCATAGGACACAAAGGAGTTGCTCAGATTTCCTGAATGGCTTTGTTCTGTCCAAATAGTAACAAAGTTGTCTGTGAATGTCCAAGGAATGTAATAGTCTTTCCCCTTTGTTTTGTGGATTAGGATAAAAGGTAGGTAAAGTGGATAGTCTGATTCAAAGCTACACTGGATACTACCTTTGGCATAAAGGTAGGTTTGGTTCATAAGGAAACTCTGCCCTGATGGAAAATGATGAATGGTTACACAGTCATGAGGGCCTGCAGCTCCGAAACCCTGCGTGCTGAGGTGATAGCCAGAAGAAAGGCTGTTTTCCATGACAAGTACTGTAACTCTGTTGAAGAAGCTGGCTCGAAGGGAGGAAGGGTCAGCTTTTCCAATATGAAGTTGAGGTCCCAAGCAGGGACTGGTGGTTTCCTTGGGGGTTTTATATTCTTTGCCCCTCTGAGGAACTGCCTTAAGAGAGGGTGAGAGAATAAAGGAGGATCTGTGTTGTATTGTGCAGAAACGGCTGAAGCGTGGATCTTGATGGAGGAGAAGGAAAGTCCATTGTTTACCATCTCAGCTAGGTAATGTAAAATTTGGGGTATATTTATTACCCAAGGATTCTGTCCCTTTTCTTGATTCCAGGCACAAAATCATTTCCATTTGGCGGAGTAGGCCTTTCTAGTAGAGGGTCTTCTGGCCTCCAAGATGACATCCTGCACCTCCTTGGAGAGGAGAAACTGTTGGGAAATCAAGGAATTCTCCATGCAGCTAGATTTAGAGTTTTGAGATTGCTGTGAAGGGCTTTGTAGTTGTGCTGGGACAACAGAAGAGGGACTAGAGGTAGGATCCATGGTGGGGAATGTGTTAGGCTCTTCAGGAGCAGATACCAGTGTTGTCTTGGCCAGTCTGGAGCAATGAGAATCATTTTCGGCCTCTCTGCTCTGGCTTTTAATAGAACTTTGGGCAGCAGAGGAAGAGGCGGGAAGGCATAAACTGTCAATGTTGCCCAATTGAAGGAAAGTGCATCCACTTTCCAGGCCTGTGGATGATACATCCTTGAACAAAAAATTTTCAACTGGCAATTTCTGTGGGTAGCAAAGAGATCTATGTCTGGCTGTCCCCATGCCTGAGTTATCTTTGTGAAAACTTGAGGATGCAACTTCCATTCATGTGGATCTGTCATATTTCTGCTTAGGTTGTCTGCCAGTGTGTTTTCCTTCCCTGGCAGGAATTGTGCCTGTAATTGAATTTGCAATTCCAGTGCTGTACTCCATAGGGTCATGGCTTGCCTGCACAGGGAGTATGAATGAGTTCCTCCCTGTTTGTTTATGTACCACATCACTGTGGTGTTGTCTGTCCTTATCAATAGCTGGCCTGGATGCAGTAGGTCTTTAAAGGTCATAATAGCCTTTTGCATGGCTAGCATTTCCTTTTGGTTGATGTGAAGGTGCTTCTCTTTTCGGGTCCATTTTCCCTGAATGCACTGATCTGTCATGTGTGCTCCCCAGGCATAGTCTGAGGCGTCTGTTGTGATTATTTGAGTTGCTTGAGGTACACAGAAAGGAAGACCTGTGTTTCTTTGGCAAGCTTGAGTCCACCACAAAAATTCCTTTTGAAGGCATGGAATGAGTGGTATAATTGCTTCCAAGCTGTGGCTGTGTTGAGACCATAAGTTTTTCAGGTACCATTGAAGTTTCCTCATATGCAGCTTTGCACATGGGATTAGTAGGATGCAAGATGCTATGAATCCCAGAGCCTGCAGGACTTTCTTTGCAGTTAGCCTGGTGTAAGTTGCCATTTTTCTGAAGTATTGAGACAGTTGCCCTTGCTTTTCTGGCGTGAGGTAGGCCACCTGGGTGGTTGTATCCAAGCTAGCACCCAGGAAAATTATTTGTTGAGAGGTTTCTTTTTGTTGACCGTGTATCCCAGGAAGTTCAACAGTTTTATTACAAACGCCGGGTGCTGCAGTAGTATGTCCTTGCTGTCCGCTTGGATCAGGCAGTCGTCCAGAAATGGGTAGATTTGTATCCCTTGTAGTCTGCAGAAGATGATTACTGATGCCAGGCATTTCATAAACACTCTGGGAGCAGTAGATAAGCCAAAGGGCAATGCAGAGAATTGGTAATGGGCTGAACCTGCAAGAAATCTGAGGTATCTTCTGCAATCTTGTCTGATAGGGACATGCAGGTATGCCTCCTTGAGGTCCAATGTTACCAGCCAAGACTCTTTGCCCAGCATGGGAAAAAGCTGCTGTAATGTGAGCATCTTGAATTTTGGCACCTGTAGATATGTGTTTAGGATGGATAGGTCTAAGATAGGTCTCCAATCTTTGTCTTTCCTTGGTACCAGGAATAGTCTGGAATAAAACCATTTGTTCTTTTGCAGGTACCTCTTTTGCAGGTACCTCTTGAATTGCTTTCATGTCCATGAGAGCTGAAACTTGTTTTTGTGCCTCTGCCATTTGATTTTGTGGCAGGTTTGGCATGCCTCTCATTTTTGAAAGGGTGTGAAAGTGGAACCTGTAGCCTCTGTCTATAATGTCCAGAATCCATTTATCTTTTGTAACAATATGCCAATTTTTTGAGAATAATGTCAGTTTTCCGCCCAAAGGTGCTGCCATTAAAGCTTTGCTTGGCAGGTGTAGGGGGAAGTCATTGTGTCTGTTTTCTAAAAGACTGTGATCTATCTTCTCCACCTCTTGGGGTTGGTGCTTGCCACTGTCTGGCTCTGAAAGATCCTTGAGGTTGCCCTCTACCCCTTGGGCACCTGTATCTGTCCCTTTGAGGTCTGTCTGTGGCTGGAAAGGACCAATTTTTTGAAGGCCAGTTTCTGCTGAAACGTGGAGGCTGTACGTGCAGGAAATCTTTTACTGTTTGCATTGATTTCGCTTTTTCCTCCATTTTCTTTAGCACCTCCTCAGCTTTAACACCAAACAATACATCTTTTTGAAGAGGTGCATCTAATAATTTAGCTTTGACATGATCTGGTAAGGTTTGCTCTTTGAGCCAAGCATGCCTACGTATAACAGACCCCGTAAAGTACAGTTTTGTACCTACCATAAATGTAGATGTCCGATAGATATGCAATTGCAGTCCTAACATAGGAGTTGTCCTGCCTCAGGCAGCCCTTCGGTTGGCCGGATTCCAAAGTCTGGGTCCGGCGTCGGCTGATGTCACCTCCTCCCCGACGTCAGAGTGGCTGGGGTATAAAGGCATCAGCCGACGCCATCTTCTTTAGTGTTTCTTGCCCCAGATGCCAGGTGCCCTCCAAGGAAAGCTAAATTTTGTGAATGGATAAACAAAAAATTCAGACATGCACAACAGTAATAAACAGATACACCATAACAGATAACCTCAGCTTATAGGAAAAGGGGGAATAGACCCAAGAGGAAAAACAGAGGGGTAGGAGGGAGGGTAAACCTGACTGCAGTTGCATATCTATCGGACATCTACATTTATGGTAGGTACAAAACTGTACTATGTCCTTCAAGAATGCAACTGCAGTCCTAACATATGGGTTGAATACCATAGCCAAGCTGGGGGTGGTAGGACTAATCGAGGGATGGTGTAGCTAGAAGGCCCTGCAGGACTGCCGAAGCAAAGCCTGCACGGGATCTGGAGTATAAAGGCAGGTTGTAGTGTTTGGTAAATGTATGCACGGAGCTCCATGTAGCAGCCTCTAGAATATCTTTTGTGGCCACTCCTCTAAGAAAGGCTGTGGATGTGGCCATAGCTCTGGTGGAGTGTGGTCTAATATTAGCTGGCACACTCTTTCCATGGAAGGAGTAACAAAATCTGATGCAGTGTCCAATCCATTTTGAGATAGTTTGTTTGGTGACTGCCTTTCCTTGTGTCCCAGCAGCATAGGCTACAAACAGTTGGTCAGACTTCCTGGTAGACTTTGTTCTGTCCAAGTAGTAGCGTAGTTGTCTGGATATGGTTTAGTGACACTCTGGATATCACCTTAGGCATGAAGGAAGGATTGGTTCTAAGGGAAACTCTGTCCTGGTGAAAGATGAGAAAAGGAGGAACTGCCATGAGGGCCTGTATCTCCGAGACTCTTCTTGCTGAGGTGACTGCCAACAGGAAAACCATTTTCCAAGAGAGAAATTGCATTTCTGAAGATGTTGCGGTTCAAAAGGAGAAAGAGTTAATTTTTCCAAGACGTAATTGAGGTTCCATGCAGGAATTGGTTGTTTCCTTGGAGGTTTGATATTCTTTATACCCCTTAGAAACTGTCTTAGCAAGGGATGCGAAAACACAGGTGGATCACAGCTGTAATGTGCAGAGATAGCTGAAGCGTGGATTTTGATGGAAGAATATGAGAGGCCACTGTGAAACATTTCTGCCAAGTATTCTAATATCTGAGGTATGTTAATCAGTGATGCATCCTGTCCCTTATTGACATTCCAGATGATGAATCTCTTCCATTTGGCCGAATAGGCTTTTCTCGTGGAAGGTCTGCATGCCTCCAGCAAAATGTTCTGTACTGTCTTGGAGAGGGAGTCATGGGTTCCAGTCATGGAATTCTCCAAGCTGCCAGCTTTAAGGTTTGCAGGTTCTGATGAACTGTCGTGTAATTGTGTTGAGTCAGGAGCTGAGGCCATTGAGGCAAGGGCCACGGTTTGTAGTGAGTTATGCTCAGTAGCAGTGGGTACCAGTGTTGCCTTGGCCAGTCTGGAGCTATCAAGATTCCTTTTGGTTGTTCTGCCTTGATCTTCAGTAACACCTTGGTGAGTAAAGGTAGAGGAGAGAATGCATAAATTGTTAGGGCATTCCAGCTGAAGGAAAGAGCATCCATTCTCCAGGCTAGAGGATGGTGTATCCTTGTGCAAAACCTTTCCAGATGATGATTGTGATGAGATGCAAAGAGGTCTATGTCTGGTCTCCCCCATGCAGATGTTATTTGAGAGAATATGCGTGGGTGTAGCATCCATTCGTGTGGCTCCAAGAAATTTCTGCTCAATCTGTCCGCCAGAACATTGTCCTTGCCCGGAACAAACTGGGATTGCAAGTAGATGTTCAGATTCAGGGACTTTTCCCAAAGAGTCATTGTTAGTCTGCAGAGGGGGTAGGAATGAGTGCCCCCTTGCTTGTTTATGTACCACATGACAGTGGTGTTGTCTGTCCTTATTAGCAGATGACCTTGTTGAAGAGATTCTCCAAAGGCTTCTTTTGCATGAATAACTGCCAACATCTCTTTTTGATTTATGTGCTGATGCATTTCCATGGGAGTCCATCGCCCTTGAATGCATTTGCCGTCCATGTGCGCCCCCCATCCATGGTCTGAGGCATCTGTTGTAATAGTTTGACTTGTTGGAGGTTTGTTGGAAGGCATACCTTCGTTTAAGTGACTTGCTTGAGCCCACCACAAAAATTCCCTTTGCAGGCATGGTATGAGTGGTATTATGTCTTCCAGGTTGTGGCTGTGTTGAGACCACAAGCTTTTTAGGTACCATTGCAGTTTTCTCATGTGAAGTCTTGCCAGAGGGATTAGAAGAATGCAAGATGCCATGAACCCCAGGGCCTGTAGGGTTTTCCTTGCGGTCAGGTGGGTTAGTTTTGCCAGGCTTTTGAAGTAATCTGTTAATTGCTCTTGTTTCTCCTCTGTGAGGAAGGCCATTTGTAGCTGTGTGTTCAGCTTTGCTCCTAGAAAAATAATCTCTTGGGATGGTAGTAGTCTTGATTTTTGAGTGTTGACTGTGTATCCCAAAGCCTGCAGCAATTGAATGACGTAATCCAAGTGTTTTATCAAGGCTTGTTTGCTGTCTGCTTGTATGAGGCAGTCGTTCAGGTAAGGGTATATTTGAATCCCCTGGAGTCTGCAATGTGCCACTACTGATGCCAGGCATTTCGTGAATACTCTGGGCGCAGTAGATAAGCCAAACGGCAATGCTGAGAATTGAAAGTGCTCTGTTCCTGCAAGAAATCTGAGGTATCTTCTGCAACTGTGTCTGATTGGACCTCAAGGAGGCATACCTGCATGCCCCTGAGTAGCCAGCCAAAACCCCTTGCCCAGTATGGGAAGAAGTTGCTGTAACGTCAGCATCTTGAATTTTGGCACTATGAGAAAAGTATTTAGAACGGACAAGTCCAAAATAGGTCTTTACTGCTTTTCTTTTCTTGGAACAAGGAACAGTCTTGAATAAAATCCCTGGCCTTGTTCCTGAGGAGGAACCTTCTCTATTGCTTTTATGTTTAATAGCATTGAGACTTCTCTGAGTGCCTCTGCCCTTTGATTTTGTGGCAGGATTGGCATGCCTTGTCCTGTTGGTAAAGTATGGAAGTGGAATCTGTAGCCTTTGTGTATTATATCCAGAATCCATGTGTCCTTTGTTAAAATGTGCCAGTTTGTTGAGAATAGAGACAATTTTCCACCTAAAGGTGCTTCTCTTTGAGCCTCGGTAGGCGGAGTGGTAGGTAAGTCATTGTGATTGTCCCTGTGGTGCAGGTGAAGTTCCTGTGCCACTTCTTTGATTTTGATTTTGAGGTTGCCACTGGCGTCCCCTGTAGGAGCCTCGGTATTGCCCTCTACCTCGTGCACGCCTGTTCTTTCCCCTTTGAAACTTGTCTGAGTCTGGAAAGGACCAATTCTTTGAAGGCCAATTTCTGCTGAATCTGGGTGGCTGAACCTGGAGGAAATCTTTTACTGTCTGTACTGATTTTGCCTTCTCCTCAATAGACTTCAATACATCCTGAGCATTAGCACCAAAAAGCTTCTGTTTATCCAGAGGTGCGTCCAGGAGCTTTACTTTAACATGATCCGGCAGAGGCTGCTCTTTCAACCAAACATGTCTACAGATAACAGCCCCTGTCATGGCTGCCCTACATGAAGCCTCCAATGCATCATAACCACACTGAAGAAAATGGTTACTGACCTGCTGAGAATTATGAACCAAATCCTACAATGCCTTTCTATCTATAGGCTCAGGAGAGGCTAGCTTTTTCTGCAAATCATCCAGTAAAAAAAAATCCTGGTACTTAAACATATGGAAAAGGCAGTTAAGTGACCTCATGGCAAGGGTGGTAGAGGTATAAACTTTTTTACCCCATCTCTCCAGGGACCTTGCTTCCCTGTCAGCTGGTAGTGGATTTTTGGCCGAGGAAGAAGCCACTCCTTTGGGGCCCTGTGAAATAGTTTCTAGATCCACAGATTGGGCCTTAAAGAAATGCTTGCGAGTGTCAGGGACCCTGTAATATCGGTCTGGCTTGACAGGAGCAGGAGGGAGCGAATCAGGGGAAGCACTGGAGTCTGAAAATACATCATCTAGGACATCCAGAACTGAAGGGATAGCCAAAGGTCTGTGCTGGGGTAGCTTGAGGAAGGTACGGAGCCTTTTCCTAGAGTCAGAGAATTCCTGACCCTGCCACTTAAAATGCTCCCTCATAGCGTGGAGGACTTCACCGAAAGAAAAATCCTCAGGAGGAGAAGCAGAGGGAATAGATTCCTCAGCATCAGAGTCCTCATAGGCTTGGAAGGATTCTTCATGGGTATCTGAATGCTCTGAATCCCCAGAGGCTTCATCTGAAGAGAGGTTGTCTGCCTGCTCAGTTCTAGGCCTTTTTTCTGCAGGTGGCTGAGAACCTCTGTCTGGATGGGGCTGAGACCCCCTGATAAGGGAGATTAGGTCTGCAGCAAGAGACATGATCTGTCTATCAGAAGAAGGAGCCTGAGTGGTAGGCTTAGGATGGGCCTTGGCCTGGCTGGCAGCCTTAGCACGTGCAAAGGCCTTGATGGACATGGATACAGGAGGCCTAGCTGCCCCACGTGCAGGGGTAACCTTGTCCACAGGAATGGTGTCGGGTGGTTTAAGAATTTTGGTTTCTGGAGGAAATTCAACAAACGGTGTAGCCTCCGAGACCGAGGAGCATGGTAATGCGGTGTCGTCGGGCTGAAGCGGTTGAATAATCGCGACCGAAGCACTCGCAGAGGGTTTAGGAGTAGAATCGGTGGAAGATGCGGGCCGAGTATGTTGGTCCCGGTCCTTACGTTTCTTGGTAGTTTGTGCTGTCGGTTGTTCCGACGGCATGTTGTAAGCGAAGGATTCGCCAAAAAAGTTTTCGGCAAATTCTGCCCGGCGCCTGAGAGTGCACTTATTAAAGCAAGCACAGGCCGAGACGTCGTGGTCTGGGCCCAGGCAAGGGAGGCAGTAGGAATGGAAGTCCTTATGAGGTATTTGTTTACCACAAGACAAACAATTATTAACTTTCTCAATTTGTTCTGACATCAGCTGAGGCAAGAAAAAATGTTCCCCAACGGGGTACTTAGCTTTTTAGATGACTTCGGTAACTGAAAACACAGGAGCTGACCGACAGGCACTTGCGAACTGCTTCTGCTTTGGGCACCGTGCGGCAAGAAAGACTGGAGAAGATGGCGTCGGCTGATGCCTTTATACCCCAGCTGCTCTGACGTCGGGGAGGAGGCGACATCAGCCGACGCCGGACCCAGACTTTGGAATCCGGCCGACCAAAGGGCTGCCTGAGGCAGGACAACCCATATGTTAGGACTGCAGTTGCATTCTTGAAGGACATCAGCAGCTCTACATGAGGCCTCTAAAGCATCAAAACCACACTGCAAGGTATGTTTACCCACTTGCTCTGCACCATGCAACAAATCCTGCAACTCTTTTAAATCTGGTTGTTCTGGTTGTGTCATCTTGCTTTTCAGCTGAGATATCAAAAACTGTTGATACTTTAACATATGGAACTGACAGTTTAATGCCCTCATGGTTAAAGTGGCCGAGGTGTACACCTTTTTTCCCAACCTTTCTAAAGCTCTGGAATCTCTCTCTGAAGATAATGGGTTTTTAGCAGTAGAGGCCTTAATTCCCTTGGGACCCTGTGAAATTGTTTCTGGGTCAGCAGTATGGCTTTTATATAGGAACTGGTGGGAATCAGGAACCCGGTAATACCTGTCTGGTTTAACAGGAGCTGGAGGCAAAGAATCTGGATTAAGGCTGGCTTCTGTGTACACATCATCCAATATATCTAAAACAGGAGGGATAGCCAGAGGCCTATGCTGGGGGAGCAGAAGAAATTCCCTGAGCCTTTTCTTGGAATCTGAGTAATCTTGGCCTTCCCAATGAAAGTGTTCCCTCAATGTATGCAGGGTTTCCCCAAAAGAAAAGTCCTCGGGGGGGGGGGGGACCGAGGGAATAGACTCCTCTGCATCAGAGTCTTCGAATGGAGAATAGGCATAATCCTGCTCCTCAGATAGTTCTGAGGTAATAGAAGCTTGATCTGAGGAAGGGTAGTCTTCCTCTAATCTGGGCCTTTTGTCAGAGGGGGGTTGAGAACCCCTGATAAGAGTAATCAAATCCTCAGCCATTTTAAGCATCTGTTTTTTAGGCATGGTTCCCTTGAGAGGGGGTCTGAGGAACCTGTTTTTTGGTTTTCATGGCTGCTTTAGATTTAGTGAAGGCTTTAATAGAGAAGGAGGAAGGCCTGAAGACCCCTTGAGAAATGGCAGGCCTGTCTAAATTCTGAGTTTCCCCGCCAGGAGTGGCGTTGGGATCTGTAGTAGGAATGGGGGCCGAAGAGCCTGCGACCTAGGGTACTGAAGACACCGGTAATGCATTGTCATCGGTAGTCAGGGGCTGCATAGGCGCCTCGCTGAGTACCTGAGAACCGGTAGTCGGCCTTAGCGTGGTTTCAGTAGGTGGTGTGGACCTCTCGTATGTCGGTCCTTATCTCTGTGTTTTTTGCTCAAAACTGGAGTCGGAGTATCCGACGACATAATATAATTACATTTTTTGCTGAAAAAGTGAAGGGAGAACTCCGCCCGACGCTTAATAGTGCGTTTATTGAATCTAGCACAGAAACGGCAGGCTGAGACGTCGTGGTCTGGGCCTAAGCAAGGTATACAGAAAGAGTGGAAATCCTTATGCGGTATTTGCTTCCCACAAGAAATGCAATTATTAACTTTGTCTGACATCGGTCTGAGGCAAGAAAAGTTTCCAACGGGTACTTAGCTTTCAAGAAGACTTCGGCTGAAATACTTTCGTAAATCTCAGGAGCTGGCCGACCGGCACTTGCGAACTGCTTCTGCTTTGGGCACCGCGCGGCAAGAAAGACTGAAGAAAATGGCGTCGGCTGCCTCTTTTATACCCCTGCTGCACTAACGTCAGGGAAGAAGCGACGACAACTGACGCCGGACCTAGACTTTGGAATTCGGCCGACCGAGGACCCGCCTGACGGCAGGATAACCCATCTGTTATGACTGCAGCTGTATGCACGATGAACATCCTATCCCCCAGGGGATCAGATCTCATTCCACCATGGCTGCATCTACTTCAGCAGCCTTTCTCAGAGGTGTTCCTACCAGGGATATTCTAGAAGCTGCTGCCTGGAGTTCAGTTCATACTTTCACCAAGCATTATCACTTGCCAATCTTCTCTAAATCCAGAGCTGGCTTTGCCACTGCTGTTTTTCAGGGCCTTACAGCTGTTTCTAATGCTGTATAAATCCATCCTCCCAACCTTAGCTTTGGGAATCTACCCAAATGTAATGACCAACAGTGAAACACGATGAACATAGTACAGTTGTGTACACTTACCATAAATGTAGATGTTCTATTGTATTCACTGTTGCAGTCCTGGTTACCTTCCCTCCAGCCATCTTTACTTTGCTTAAAAGCCTTTTTGGTGTATTTGCTTTTGTTTGGAGGTATATTTTTGTGTTTTATATATATATATATATATATATATATATATATATATATATATATATATATATATATATATATATATATATATATCTATATATATATATCTATATATATATATATATATATATATATATATATATATATGTGTGTGTGTGTGTATTTTGCTCCCCATTTGGGGGGCACCTGACATCTGGGGCAAGAAAAACAGATGTAATGGCATTGGCTGCATGTTTTATACCCGACATCATGGAAGAAGGGACACCAACCCACACAGGTCTCAAGACTTTGTTAATCAGGCCTACTGAGGGCAACCAGCCAGCAGATTACCCAAATGTAAGAAACATGACGAACATCTGGATGCTTAGAACAAGTTAAGACCATTACCAGGACATCAAAGGCAGACCAATCAGGAGAAGAAGTGGCCAATCACACTGCAGCAGTTCTAGCATAGGCATTCATGACTCCAACCCAATCTGTGCTTCAAGGAGGGACCCAAGCTATTTAACGTTCAGGATCTGAGGGGCAGGGATGGATCTGACATCACCAGAGTAGATCCGCCCCATGGATCTGATGCTGCTTTGGCTCTGGAACTCACCCTGATCCAAAGGCATAAAAGCAGAACTGGTCGAGGAAATTGAGTCGAAGAAGAAATTCTGTTTCGATCTGACACAGGAACTCTCAGAACTTTTAGATCCTGGGACTCCAAAACTGAATGATGGCTCAGAAAAGGAGATAAAATGGTGCAGGTAGTGGTAGGAAGGTTCACAGATCCAATGGGAGATGGAGTCCCCCCCCATCTAGATCTGAGCTCAGAGGAACTTTCTCATCATCTTATCCACATCAGCTTCAGAGAAACCCTTGGAGGACCTGATGGATAATGTAATGGACTGAGGTCTGGAAAACTTTTTTGGTGTTTGCATAAATGGAGAGTGGAGCCGAGGGGAGATAGGCTCCTCCATAAACTCGGGTGAGCAAGTTCTCAGCGTGTATGACATGCTACGCATCAGATCACAATTTCAGATCCATAATCTTGGTAGGGCTGATGTGACAATAGGATCTGAAGGCTTAGGATCCGAACGCTTAAGATCCATAGTTTGTCTTTTGAGATCCAATGATTTCTGAAAGTTTTTATGGTGGGCCTGAGGAAGTTTTTGGAGATTTTGGAGGTGAATGCTTCCTGTGCTCTGAAGGAGCTTTTGAAGATTTACTGGGGGGTTGAGCCCCTGAGGGGGATAAAGATGAAAGTGGAAGTAATCCCTTCAAGACAAGCTTGTTATGCCTGTCAGGTATGGCTCTAGAATTCAACCCTACACAAATAGTACAGTTCATGTTTAAGTGAGCCACTCCTAAGCAATAATAGCACTCCATATGGGCATCTGATTTACAGATTTTATGCCCATAGGAAGTACATTTTTTAAAACCTTTTGGTTTATCAGGTATGAAAGAACAATCTGCAGAGGAAATGGTATAAAAGACAAAGAAGGGAATTTTTTTTTTTTTTAAGGAAACACCATTTTTTAAGACAGTAGCAATTGAGTGAGAAAGAGAGAAAGAGCACCGACAATGGCACTTGTAGGACACTAATATAAAAATAGTACTCCCTGATGCCGGAAAACAAAAAAAGAAGAAACTAAGAGGGAGGTTTAATAGTACACTTCCTGATGCCGGAAAACAAAAAAAAGGAGAAACTAAGAGGGAGGTTTAATTATACATTAAATATAAACTATAACGAGAGGAAAAGTCTTCGGGCATGATCCAGGATTTCAGCATGAACGCAATGAAAATGTCAAAATAATGGACTATAATAATCTAATACGAATCAAATAAGCAAAGTAACACAAAACAATTATATAGATGATGCATATTTATTATTCCAAGGGAAGACATCAAAACAATGGCATGAGCATAAAAGATAGTACCATTTAGCTAGTAAACAAGCTACTGAATGTTAAACTACTTGTTACAGCAAATGCTTGGTAAACCAGAGCACAAACTCACAATTTTACTTGATGTGCCGAAATATTTGGTCAGTTTATTTAAATACCACTTTTATCAAATTATTCTTAGTATTATACAGTACAAATTATTCTAAGGTGAACACAAAACCTCTTAACATTCTGCTTCAAATTGTATTCAAAAGTCCACCAGAAAAAAAAAATCCCATTAAAGAATATGCAGTGAGCAAAACAGAAGGTGGGACAGTTTCATTTACACTACTAACTAGAAGTGCTTTTAGAAATGAAGATATGCCAAATTATGTTATATTTTACATCTCACATGCTTCACAATGGGAAGAAGTGTTAATATACAAAACAGTATGTGTGGTGGGTGGGCAGTGGTTAGTGTCATGTTGTACTGACAGATCTGCAAATCTTTGCATTTGTTTCTGCATGCCAACACTAATTCACGGAGTGTGGTGTTTACTTAAGTAAGGGAAGTGCTGGGGAGAGCAATTAGGTGGCTTCTTATGGCATATTTATTGTGATTTAAATCAAATCACAATAGAGTTTGATCTGTTATTCAATCAAATGACATGGGTATTTGTGTGCGAGCATGTTTTATGTATATATGGTGTGTGTGTGTGTGTGCGCATATATATAACACAAGGGCAAAAAGGTCACACAGACCACACCCATTCAGTAAAATCTGCAAGAAAAAAACAAACCTCACTGTGAGGTATCTTAAACCTGCTGTAATGGATGCCCTTTGGATATATGTAAATAACACTTTAAGGAGATAAGGACAAAGTGTTGCAGCTACATGACTGTACATGACTGTCCAAAACCTTTTATTTTTTCTTTATGGCTACATTCAGGTCAATAAAGCCAAACCCCACTAGGTTTGGACATGTATGTTTCAACCTTCTTATTGATCTCATCAACACAGTATAAATAAGATAGTTTGGCTATACTTCACAAACAGCATAAAGACTTAAAAAAACAAAAAAAAACCCCAAAGTCATGAGCATTCAGAAGCCATGCAGCTGAAACACTTGATGTCATTAAAGGGTCATCTGCATATATCTCATGGGCCAGTGAAAACCTAAAAACCCTCCCTCTCTTTATATATATATATATATATATATATATATATATATATATATTTATATATTTATTTACATACACATATATGCACACACACACACACACACACACACACACACACACACACACACATATATATATATATATATATATATATATATATATATATATGTAAACCAACTTTCACTGAGACATAACTCATTGAACAAAATGCATCAGCCACAGCAAATACATGACAATGGATCACATCTAATCACAAAAGGAATACGCCATGTTTCCAACTGTATCCAAAACCAGAATATACAAACACTGTCATAGTAATTTACAAGGTGCATTACAATCTACATCAGACAATCACCATTAAACAAACATAATGCCTTCATGTTCACACAAAGTATAATTTCACAGCCTGTGCCACACTCGGAGTATGCAGAACCATGTGCTGCTGTTATGGACTGGGGCAAGGATAAAATAACTAAGCGTTATGAAGGACATTCAGTGGATGCTCAGACTTTAGACTGCATACCACCATCTGTCCTCCAGAGGGGAAAATGGGTTACTATATGCTCTGACCACTATAATGAGATCATGATACTTCTGATGCAGTGTCCTTTCAGTTTTACAGTGCCTGCTCTCAGTGGCTGAAAAATGTCTCCACATCACCTTAGAAAATGCACACTGTTCTCATGCAATATTAAGTGGTAGTGTGGGTTACTGGGAGATGTGCAAGCAATGAACTGCACGATCATAAAACAATTGCACATTCAGAAATAGTAACAGCAGTAAAAATAATGCATTTAATCCTGAAAGGAAGGCACAAAGGAAAAAAATGCAACAGGTCTAGGAGAATTTCAGGTGCATACCTTACCCCAGGTTTTACTTGTGAAAATTATTTTTTTAATTATGGTGTGATTCTGTGCTGGGATCATGGGTGCATCTTTAAGGTTAAAGTGAATGATAATTTCAAATCTCATGGTATGTCACAGGTAAAAAAACACTTAGGATCATAGGAGGTTACTAGGCTAATGACCCTAGCTCCCCTTACAACCCTTGCCAAGTTTTACCCTTTTTTCCATAATCAACTCCTATCACCCCCTGTCCAAGGGGGACACAGATGGAACCCCTATTGTGAATTTGCAGTTACCCATCCAATCGTCCAGATTATGTTTGAAGAGGGCCAATGAGACGCTCTCCTTGGCATGAAGCAGGAGTCCATTCCAAAGGTGTGGTAACCTCTGGGAGACAAATCTGTCCCTCCAGCAGGTTCTATGAATGTCACACACCAGGTTAAGGAAGTGACTCCTCAGTGGTTCTCTAACGTACCTCTCTGTGACTGCAATGTAGTCTAGAATGTATATCACTACTCTTGAATAAATCTAGAAGATTCCAAAAGCCAGGCACCAAATCTGAAAAATAACTATGCACAATTTTCTGACCTTACAAAAGGTACATTTATGCAACAATTTATCATGGTGGTAGATCTTTGAGTGAATTGGCTCAAGCCATGGAACACAAGGCATTCCTTAGAACTCCAGAAAATGTTTTTGTCAGCAATTGGAAATTTAATGAAAAAATGAGAGTCCAACATCACTCAACATGTACAAGTGTAACTGATTCTGTGCCACTTTCTTCTTAACACAGTTCACCTGTAAAAAGCACCCAAACAACACATTTAACTACAAAGGCTACATTCAGTGTACGTTACATGGTGGAAATTATAGCGTTGAAATTTTTAACGGAGTCTCATAAAAGAGAAGCACAGAAGGAAGACCATCAGATCCACCCAAGAAATTGGTCACTTAGGGATACTTAACACAAAGATTCAACACTGATCTAAGAAAAAGATTACATTTTTCAACTCCACTTATTGTTTGTGCACCTGCTATGTATTCCCTGAGAAAATAAATGTTATGTCTACATAATACCTGCTAATTCTCATGAAGCATGCAGAAAAAGCAGCTATGTGGCACTCACTATATAGCCAAGATGAACACATTCTCTGAAAAGGTACAAACAAAGCCAGTGGTAAATGTCTGCCCAGAATGTAAATCATTTACAATTCATATAGTGGCCTTAACACATGATTTCCAAAATAAAACAAAATATATTTAAAGCTAATGGGGAAATAAAAAAATAAATAATAAAAAAACGAGAAAGAAAACTTTAAATGGAAATTTCCTTTTAATATGTACTATCATTGTCACTATTTAGTAAAAACATTTAATTCCAATTACTATTCTACTTTATGGATTTACAGAATACATAAATCCACATGGACCTTCTGCCTGCTACCATACTTAACATTACTAAATTCCAGTGAAGTGATTGCACCTCTATCCTTCTGTTACATTATTCTATTATACTTTACATTAGCATTATACTTTACATTAGCAGAGTAATATTTTATTACTGCATTAGTGTGGAACTTGTACATAGGTCGGGCCAGTCAAACATCTTAGAATCAGAATGTGAAAAATTATTTCTGCCACAATATTGTTCAATAGCATGCAAGTCAAATAAGGAAAAATAACACTTTCGAACATTTTTGTGCATACTTGTTTTCAATGGAAAAAGTACTGGACATGCTTCATTGTACTGTGGAATTAAGACAGCTATTTGAATACATTTACCTCTGCAAGTTTCATCTAATAAATGAAAATGTCCCACATATAACACATATATTAAACATGTAAACATTCAGAAACAAGTACAGTACTAGAACTGTAGAACAAATACAAATTGGGAATGCCCAAATACAGTGAATGTTGCATTTAATACCGTTCATATCAACAGCAAATGATAACGTCACTCATCAGCCAAACGATCATCAAACAAAATAAAAAATTGCACTTAAAGAGCACAAGAGTATCCTAACACAAAATAAATAGAGGAATTTTTAAGAGCTGAAAAGGGGGAGTGCTTTGGAAATTTTGAATAGGATTTGTATACTGAGCTTTTCAATAAGCTATAAATTCACAGCAATATGCATACATTTCCTCTATGTCTGGCATGCCAGCAGGACCTGCATTAAATTTACAGAAGCAACTCACTCCACGTGTATAATGTCATACATGTTTTTTTAAAAGTATGGACTAATCTTATTTTATGTCGTAAAGCCTCTTACTGCTTTATAAATGATTAAAACCAAAATGGACTAAACTGCAGTCCTTTTCAGTTTTTTGCATAACATCTTGCGCAGGTTTTCAGACAACCTCTTTAAATATACACATACAGGTAGTCAGCAAGTACATTACTGTGGTAGGAGAAGAGATTAAACACTTGATGCATACCGGCACATTTTTAAAGAAATGGATAAATTATGGAAATGAGAATAGTCATTTAAGTATGGCTATGAAATAAACTAGCACAAATTAATTCAGTGCTCCATCAAACAAAGTGAAGAAATGGACTAGTGAATCCAAATCTCAAAGATATTTAAAGGAAAGCAGCTCAATCACATTTAAAATCAACGTTCCCAACATTCCTCTCGCATTGCTGGAGACTTGACTAGCCATTTTTAAACAATTCTTTTTAGTTAAACTTGTACAATATGAGTAAACACATAAGGAAAGGATGTTTAGAAGATAGGAATGTAGTTGTCGATTTTGGCTCGGTGCCTCTGGGCAATACACTCTGCAATCCATACGATATTCCGGCACTCCTGTTCCTTCAGCTTCACATAAGCATAAAAAACACCAAAGTGAAACTGGTTGAGAAAAGCCAGCTTATTTAGCTTTACCTAAAAGAAAAACAAATTAATTAATAAACAAAATGGACAACACAATATTACAAACAGGTCTGCAGCAGATGATCTTTGGGTGAAAGACTTAGAAGTACTTATTGATAATCTATTTCTATGGATCAAAAGTTGTTCAAGGGCCAGTTCTGCATCTCTTAGCATGACAAAATGTTCCTTGACTTCTGCACCAATACTACAGCACCACTTTTCTACAAAGGGTCTCATTTAAAACACCAACAAACTCTACAGATGGTAAACAGTAAAAAGTTGACAAAACACAAAATGACCATGAAGTCTTTGTGGATGATGCCCTTTCAAATGATACCCTTAAATTTGCCATCAGGAAAGCATATGGAGATCACTAATTGACTCTCTGTGGGGGGTTGAGAGCTAGGTCAGAAAAGTTAACTGCTTACCTTTATACGTATCTTATCAGATTAATTGTACAGCACTGTACTTGTTCTGTTATTGTGTCTTTCGGCTTTTCCCGGTTAGGGGTCGTCACAGCGGAACTCCGGTCCGCTAAGGATTGGCAGTAGATTTTTACGTGCAGAGTTGCCAGCTGTGACGCACAACCTTCAACGAAGGTACGCCCATTCACGCATGTCTCCACACAGAAGACGCTTTAGCTGAGAATCGAACAGGACATCTTACTGTGAGGCGACAACGCTACCGCAGCACCACCACGGCAGTACTGTACCTACTCAAATGCCATCTTGTGCAACTGGAGAATGCACAAAGATTCTTCAGAGAGAATGAAGGGCTTCAAGGCTGTCATACAGAAAAAAGGCTCTATTCTCTGCATCTTATCACTTCCTTAGAGAAAACTTTTACCATACAGAGCATTACTAGGACTCCTTTGCATGTTATTTTTGTTTGTATTCTGTAGACCAGATGAGTGGATTGGTCCAAAGATCCTTTTTAGCTGTGACACCTAGGTGTGAATGAACAGTTACAAAGATATGGCAGAAATGAGAGAAAATTTAGTTACAGAAATTAAGAGCAATTCAGATGCAGAAAATATTGTGTATAGAAAGTTGTTACACAATAAATCCACTTTTCAGCCATGTTATAGAGTAAAATAAAGACATGTATAATATTACACAAGGTCAGCACATTGGTGAACACCCAGGGGGGGCTGTGGTGAGACTGAATGGTAACACTATGAACTCTCAGTGATTGGCTTCTAGCTAGAAAATGAGGAATCTTTTGGGTTGGTACTCTGTCTTGATATGATAGTAGGCATCCTGGAGATAGACAGAGCACATCCAATTTTCCTTCCTCAGCAGAGGTAGAATGGACTGTACCAAGACAATCTAGAATTTTGCCTGTTTTACATATTGATTTAACTTGCTGAGATCCAATACTGGTCAGAGGTCCTCTGTCTTTTTTGGAAGTAAAAGAACCTTGAATAGACTCTGGATCCTAGTTGGTCTAGGGGGACCAGCTGGATAACTGTCTTATCCACCAACTTTGAAACCTCTGTTGCTGCTGATTTTAACTATCAGGAAAATCTGTTTTGCTTTTGGGGATTCCAAAAAGATTAGTGGATAAACCTCCGATGATGATCATTAGCACCCAAGAATCACAATGTATTGTTTGCAAGGCTAGTGGATGCAAGGAGAAGCATTCCCTGACTACCTCCAGAGTGCAGCAGTCATGCAAACATTCAGGGGCACTGATGAGGTTTATCTGTGAAACGTCCAAAGAAAACTTGATTTTGTGGACGTCCTCGAGGACAACGTCTGGTGCAGCTGCCTCCTCTGCCTCAGGGAGGCCTGTCCTCAGGAGTGCCTGGTAAAAACCTTGTGATTTCTTGAACCACATTTTCCTTCCTCTTCTGATTCATGGAAAAGGATCTTTGAGTAGTAGAAATATGGATTCTTAGGGCAGACAAGGTCTTACTATCCTGTTTGCTCTTTGTAAGCATTTTCTTTGGGTCCAAATAAGGTGGAACCATCATGGGGGCACTTATCAAGTATTTCTTAAAGCTTCTCGCAAAATCACAGATCTGCATTCAGGCATGACATGACATGGCAATACCTGCTCCAGCTATCCTTGCTGTACCATCTGTTGCATTAGATAACAGTGTTGTGGCTACATTTGAGAATGACTTCAGGATAAACATTTGGGTATCCATGGTTTTCTGGACATCAGCAGGTAAGCTACCTGACAGGGGACTTTGAAAGCTCCTTTATCAAATCCCTTCTGAATCATACCAGGTGTGCCAGATAGTTTAGTGTTGGGAGTGCAAATTTCACTGATGCGTGTCTCCATTTCCCCAGTCTGTCCAATGCTCCTGACTCCTTGTTTGGGGGACGGACAGAGGAACTTTCTTTGGACAGTTCCTTTTTTTGAGACTGCTGCTACCACCATGGCATCAACAGGGAGACTCTCACCACAATGTTTTCTGTCTTTGGGGGCAAACAGACTCTTACCTGGCTTTTGCAGGATACGCTCTGCCACATCAGGTTCCTTCCAAGCCTTCTAGGTGATGAGATCAATCAAGGTGTCAGGAGAGGGGACCACCCAGGATTTTGAGGGGCTGGAACAAAAAGCTTTGAGAAACTCTGACTCATCAGAAAGAGGAGTTTCAGTGGACCATCCTGCCCTCTGTTTTATCACATCTGCAATATTTCTAAAGGGGACATCTTCGGGGGCACGTAAGGGAGTCTTCTCCATCATCTAAGTTGGTGTCCTCAGTGACAGACTTGGGAGAGGAGTCAATATGCTTCCATTTGCAAGTCCTCTTCCAGGGAACATGTCTTGGGACTTCTGAAGAACATACCTCAGAATCGGATGTAGAACTTGAATGACAGCAGTTTCAAAGCTTATTGGATAAGTCTGTCCCAGCTGACCAGTATGAAAGCAACAGGATACAAGCTTCAGCAGGAGTTGGGATGGATACGAACTCTGTGCATGCACCAGTCTTCTTGGTCCAGCCAAAACCCTCTCCATAGTCTCAAAAGCTGGCTCAGCTAATGGAGTCAAGGAAGAACAACCCATTACACCAGAATGGGTAACCTTCTCAACTCTAAATGTGACAGCTCCAAGGATGACCTTGGAACTCAGCTATCGAGGGCCAAAGCCCCAAATGGTAGGGACTGCTCCAAAATCCTTGGTCAACTCCACCTTTGGGTCTCCGACTCCGATGCTCTGGGACTCTTATCAACCAGAGTGCATCAGCATTGAGAAAGTGATGGAAGAAATTGAAGCCGAAGTGTCCAGGGCTATCGGATCCAAAGCTGGTATGGCGTGGGGAGGGATGGATCCCATATGTATCGCCTAAATACTAAAACAGTTATTAAAGTTATCTTATCTCTAAGAAATCCTATCTATGAGCTGCAGACAAGAACAAAATCTTTACTTATTGCGAAAGCAGGATGGAGCTCTCAGTCAACATGTCTTTTTAAGCAGGTGGCAATTGAGATCTGAGGTAATTCAGGCAGGGCAGCGGAGAAGTCAGAACTCTTGGATCCACTACTATGGTATAAAGGGCTGAGGTTGAATCTGACCAGATCCAATGACTGACATTGAATCTGGCAAAAATAAACACTACTGGATAACATATTTACAGATACAAGTACATGGATACAAGAAAGCCATGGAACCCCTGCAACCTGAGCCAGGCTGCTCCTACTACTATACACTTGGTGACACCAGGGGGGCAGTAGTGAGGCCAAATGACATTACTCTAACTAGTAATGAACAGCCCACATCTGGAAGTGCAAAAATGGACTCCCTCGCAATCATTATATTATAGTAAGTGTCCTTGAGATCAATCGAGCACATCCAATCGAACTTTAACAGATGTAAAAATGGACTGCACTGTGACCATTCGGAACTTGGTCTGCTTTATAAACGGATTCATCTCACTCAAATCCAAGATTGGCCCAAGATAATTGTTTTTCTTTGGAACCAAAAAGAATCTTGAGTAGATCCCGGAGCCGCATTGGTCTGGTGAAACCTCTTGGATGACTCAATTTGCTAGCAGTTTTTGAATTTGGATTGCTGCCTTGCTTCTCAGACAGGGTGGCACATTTAGAAGTCATTTGGGATTTACACTTGGGACATGTAAAAATGGAACTGAAGAGCCTCTGGATATAACTCAACATCCATCCAGTTGATGGCCCCCAAGCTTGTGGGTGTAGAGCCAGCCAACCCTTGACTGCCTCCACTACAGAACATTTGGGCAAACTTTCAGCATTGTTGAAAGGGCTTCCCAGAGAAACCTCTGTGGAAGGCCTGGTACTGTGGACCACCCCTGTCCAAGGGCGGCATCCATAGTGGCTACACTCTTGCCATGGGAGGAACCCTCTGAAGGGGATTCTTGGAAAGACTGCTACAATTTCCTGAAAAAAGGAGACATTCTTACCCCCCCCCCCCTCTTTCTGGGTCTGAGAGACGGTCCACTGAAGGGTAGCAAAACAAACTCCAACTGCAGACAGTGCCTTTCCATCTTGCTTACTCCTGGTTAAAGTGTCCTTATCATTCGGCTCAAAAAGTGACAAATTGCCAAATGGGATGCTAATACTGGATGCCTTAAAGCAGTCTGCAATGTCACACAACCTCATCCAAGCATACCAATGGGTAGCGATGCTAGAGCGAGTTGTTTGACACATTCCATCAGCTGCACTGTACAGCAGACACATGGACATGTTAGTGATAGACTACAGGGTGGAAAGCTGAGTTTCCAGAGTCTTCTAGGAGTCCAGAATCTGCTGTGTCTTAACCATTCCTCAGACTCCCAACACAATGTCCCACTGAAGTCTGGTCAAATGAGCTAGACAGTTTACTGACCTCAGTGTAAATGTTGACTAGGTTTAGGCATACTGCCTAGGTGGTCCAATGCAGAGACCCTCTATTTGATGGATGGACTGAGGAACTCTCTTCCAAAATGTCCTTTTTTGTGGCTGCCACCACCACAATTGCATCCACAAGAGGACCCTTACTCCACTGCTGCTGATCCTCTGGAGGGGGAAGAATCTTGTCAGGCTTTTTGGGGATGGGTTCTACTGTGTTGGGCTCCTTCCATGCTCTCTAGGACACCAGATCAATAACATCTGGAGGGGGAACTACCTGGGCATGGTTGGGCTAACACCAAAGGCCTCCAAAAACACAAATTCCTCCAGAGAAGGGGCTTCACCAGTCCAATCCCCATGCTGGAGAAGGAGCTACAAAAGATTAGTCTTCACAGGAAGATTTGTGGGACCCTCTCCTTCCCTGAAGTCAGTGTTCTCAGTGAGGGACTCTTCAGGCAAGGCCAGGTGCTTCCTCTTGGACTGCCTCTTATCCAAAACTTCCCACTCCAGACATTGGGGGGGGGGGTGTGGAAGAGGTCGGGGACCTGACAGGAAGGGCAGATTGGAGGCAAGCTGACTAGCGGTCAATGGCACCGACATGGATGGAGGGACACTGATTGTATTTTATCATTCTCTCTCCTAACAAGAGAGCATCCTTTCTACAACATCAGAAGCAGGCTGACTGTGGTTGGCGGACATTGGGTCTGAAGACATCAAGGATGCACTGGAATCTGCAGCCATTCCACCCTGCCCAGACAAGACTGGGGTCAGACTATCAAAAGGATAAGCCCTGAGCGAGAGGGATGACCCCAAAACAGAAATCATCGAAACCAATCTGCAGACCCCTGCCTTGACCTTTCAGCTTTGAAGTCAGCCTGGTTTTGACAATGCCAGAGTTGAGGATACCAAGGTGGGGGTCAGAGTCGCAACTGGCCAGGCCACTGGGTCTGATCCTAAGGGAACAGAAAACAAATGGCTCCAAAGATCTCAGATCTGTAGGATCTGAGGGGAAGAAACCAGGGTAAAAGAGCCACAGCTTTAGGATGAGGGCCTGGAGCCAATGGGATGATACCTAACTCCATCTGCACCTGTAGAAAGAACCATATCACCTGCTCCAATTATGATGTGTTTAAGCATCCAAATTGACCAAGATGACAGAGTAGAAGAAGCCACTGAGGGAGTCTTTGAAGATCGCACACTAGGTAATGGCTTCAGGTTATGGATCCAGTCAGGGAAGCTTGGATCAGAGGAAGGGATAGGAAGGACTTTGGTGAAAACTTTTGCAGAGTAGCAGGGGAAAATGTCAACTCCAATGTAGATCCCCCTGGTCAGGATAGAGCCTGGCAGGCTAATGGCCACAGACAGAGTCATGCTCCCAATTAGATCTGAAGAAGACTGGCCCAGAGGTAATAGAGTCAGGGGAGATTGTCTCCAAGGCAAGAAAGTCGAAGGAGACTGTCTCCAAGGTGTCACATGCCACAGCATGGATAACTTTGCTGGGGGAATCAGATAATCTCGGGACCTTTGTATTTGTTGGATCAGGAAAAACAATAGAAGATGAGGGAGTCAACTGGGAATGGGGTCCCCCTGGAGACTTCAGTTTCCTTAAAGCCCTGTTTTTGACCCCGATTCAACCTGTTCCCTTTATTAGAGGAGGATGACACAGAGGTGCCTGAAGGAAGGAAACCCTTCAACATCAGCTTGGCTCTCCTCTTATTAATGGCCCAAGTGCCAAAACCCTCACAAATAGAATAAGGGTAATCTTGAT
The DNA here is from genome assembly GCF_019279795.1 of Protopterus annectens. Classification (NCBI taxonomy): domain Eukaryota; kingdom Metazoa; phylum Chordata; order Ceratodontiformes; family Protopteridae; genus Protopterus; species Protopterus annectens. The sequence continues at coordinate 1,883,425,050 of NC_056741.1, forward strand.
GAGCAGCCCCATAACAACAGATGCACCACTTTATCCATTTAAACCTAAAGTACACCTATGCAAATAAATGCTAACACACAAAAAACACCACATGAAAACCTTTAGTAACAGCCCTACACACCAGGGGGAAACCAACTCACTCATCAAACCAATAAATCTACACCTGAGACAGACACAGACACACACACACGCACACACAGTCTAACCTACCTAACTCATACAAAAAGAAAACTAGGGTAAAAGAAAAAGGAGCCAACACTAGCAAAAAATAGCCAAAAAGGGATATAATTAATGGAAGACATGACAAAGCTGCTGTATGGAATGGCAGCAAACTACATCTGGGGCAGCTCTGGTGCAGGGGAGGGGGGTATGGATAGAGGAGTTGGAGCCCGGCAGGATGAAGTCTTTGGAATATGGCCAGTATCTGATTAGAATTGGATCCAGCAGCCCACCTGTTGAAACTTGAGTGAAAAGACAACATTGGATCATATCTTATATCATATCCAAGAATACAGAAGTTATGTACTTACTATAATGACAGATCCATGTTGTCTGATTTTTGTCCAGTTCAACATGTGGGTTGTATCAGACATCAATACTGATTTTGAAGCATCCATGGTTCCAGGGCTCGGACTACTCCCCTACCCATAATTCCCTGAACTGCACTTTTAATACCTCAGATCAAGTTTCTCCTTGCAGTACAATAAGGCTCAACTATGACCATAAATTAGAACATAAAAACAAAAACAGAAAGGGGGATAAGGAAACAATCAGGACTGTTCACAGAGTATAAAGTAGTGACCAACCAGTCATCTCAAAGCTATATGTGTCAATTTGGTATGGATGCAGGAGGGAGGGAGGTTGAGCTGAACAAAAATCAGACAACATGAATCTATTGTTATGGCAAGTACAAAATTTTCACATTCAATGTTGTCTATTTTTGTGTGATTCAATGTATGGGGCAAATTCTCAAGCTGTCTTTCTGGGTGGTATCAAGGAAGGATATTAAGGATGGTGGAATCAAAGGAAGAGCGATATCTGGACTGTACATCCAATGTATAAAGAGAGACAAAGGTGTGGACCATGGACTAAATTGCTGCAGTTGCACAAATGTCATCAATGGGAATTCTCTTCAAAAAAGCAATTGAGGTGGCTATTGTCCTTGTAAAATGAGCCTTTTGGTTTAGATTGCACTGGCAAGCCCTTCTTATTACAAACAAAGGAAACAGTCTGACAATCATCGTGAATGTGTAACTTTGGCAACAGTTCTACCAAATTTTGGTTTAGAAAAAGCAACAGTTGATCAGCTTTCCTGAATCATTTTGTCTGGTGAAAATAGAATCTAAGTTTCGGTGACAATGAAAACCTAGCATGTGCAAGGTGTATTCCCCTTTGTTTCAGAAATTGGGGGAAAAAGACTGGTAAAGTATAAGATTGATTCAAGTTTGTTTTGGATGCATTAGTTCTGAGAGAAACCCTGTCCTTATGGAAAATTAAACAGGGAGGTTTACATGAGAGTGCCTGTAATTACAAAATGTGTCTGGCTGACACGACCACTATTAAGAAAACTGTTTTCCAAGTTAGGTACTTTATGTCCACTGTGGCTGCAGGTTCAACAGGGGCGTCAAGAGCTTGTAGCATGATGGCAATATCCCATGGGGGAACTGGGTCTCTAATGGGAGGACATAAAAAAATGTGCCACTCAAGAAAGCTCTTGAGCTCTTTACAGAAGCTATGAAGTGTCATTGTGGCCAACATGAAAATTCTAAATTGCAGCCGCTTAACCTTTGATGGTGGAATAGCTAGAGCCTTTGTGAAAAAAATCAGACAAGAATTCCAAGTTTAACAGAATGGGAACACAAAATGGGTCCAAATCCTTGGATATGGCACAAGTAGAAAATCTTTTCCATTTGCTGTGGTATATCTTTTTTGTATCAGGTTTGTTGTAAATTGATATAACCTCAACCATACTGGGAAGCCTCTCATCTCTGGCTTTGGTCAGAAATGGAGAAACCAAGCAGTTAGCATCACGGCTGTCTGGCCCACAGGAGGCAATCCGGATGGGTGAGACAGAAGATTGGCATAATGATGCGGCATCCAAGGCCAGAGAAAAGGGAACCATGTCTGCCGGAGGCAGAAAGGGGCAACGAGTATTACTCTGGCCTTGCACTGTCTGGCTTTTTGAATTAATCTGCTCATGAGTGATAACAGGGGGATAACTGACCAGAGCTTCCCTCAGTGAATGACACTGTGGAGGGATCAGGGCAAAGTATCTGCTGCACTTATTGTTCAGGTTTGAGGCAAATACATCATAGCAAGGTTTGCCCCAGCTATGAAAAATTAAAGCTGCCACTCAGAATGCAGAACTACTCATGAGGCGCTAGGACAGTCCTGCTCACTTTGTCCACCAGAACACTAAGACTCCAGGATGTGAGCTGCTAGCAGAAAATGGTGTGAAGACATCACCCACTGCCAAACTCTCATGGCCTTTTGACACAAGAGTTATGAACAGGTTTCTCCTTGCTTGTGATGTGCTATACAACTGTCATGATGTCTGTCTGTATGGAAATTACACCACTGGGGAGGACATCCAGGAATGCCCACAATGCTAGGAGGACCATCCTCATCTTCAAGACACCGATGTGAACATTGGTTTCCAAGGGTGACCACATGCCTTTGACAATCCTCCATTTGAAATGCCTCCTACCTCACCCTAGAAGGGAGGGCTCTGTGGTTACTATCGCCAGCGGTAGACTGGTGTGAAAAGATTGTCCGTTGGTTACTGAAGGGGAGGTTATCCACCACACCATGTGTTTCCTGCACATCTCGGAGTCTCGAATATTCGCGTATAATGGGTGAAAGTTCTGGGACCACTGCACTGCTAGGGTCCATTGAAGCACTCTCATATAGTAGTGGGCCAGCAGAATCATTATAATTGCTGACACTATTAAGCATAGTTTGATCCAGGAGAAGAGGGATGAAGAATCACCTGCGTGGCTGTTAGACTTAAGGATGCAACTGTGTGGTGAGGAAGGTTAAAAATTTGTAGAGCTGTACTGAGGTGGCATCCAATGGAAGTCTACTTACTGGGTTCATAATGGCTGACACATGGAAAGGTTTTGTGTTATACCTACGTCCAGTATCACTGTGGAAGGCCCAAGTGATACAGAAGCAGATGCTCAGAGGCAATAGTTAGGAGCTAATCATCAAGATACATAAAGACTTGGATCCGTTGTAGACACAGCACAGCTACTACTGCCATTATCTTGAACACCCTGACGGCTGTGGTGAGAATGAAAGGCAGGGCTCTGAACCGGTAGTGACTGGCTCCTAGCTGGAAATGGAGGAATCATCTAGAGTGCTTCTCCATCTTTACATGATAATAAGCATCCTGGAGATTTACTGAACAAATCCAATCATCTTTGTAAGATGGAAAATGATGCTGAAGACAGGTGGCTCACTGGAAGGTGGGAATGAGAGAGACAGGAAGCAACAGTTTCTTTTACAGGTCAAAGTCAGATGCTATAACATTTGTAGAGAAGGGCTAAATAGGCTTGCTAGAATAAAAGAGGTATGTGTCAATACTACAGGGTTGGGGGGACTTTTAGTTTATGCTGGATAAATGATGTGATAGCTTATTTGTGGTAATAGATTTTACAGAAAATGTCATATGGAGTTACAGAAAGAGAAAGAATAGCTTCAACTGGTGGATGTGTGTACGGCGTTAAGGTGGAATGAAGGGATTTACCTTTGAGAGAGGGAAATTGGTAGACAAGTTGATTAGATAGACAGGTTTTAGACCAGGAAATGACTGGGAAGATATGTTTGGAATATACCAGATCATGCCTCGATTAAGATAATATGAGAGGAAGAGTGGAGAGGGTGAATATGTAATATGGGAAACTGACAGACTGGAGAAAGTAGAAGATGGATGCAGTATACATTTAAAGGTGTAACGGAAGGACAACATCAGTAAAAGACATGTAGGAATTGGTGAATAGGATGAAATTAAGGCATTCTGGACAGGGAAGTTTATGAGCAATAGGAGAAAAGACTCAGATGGCTAAGGAGATAAAGCTGAGGTTTGGAGGAGCATCTGAGATATATCTGAGAGAACGAGAGACACAGAATGGGAAGTCAAAGGGAGATGGACTTGTGCAGGAGGAAAGATTAGTAAGACAGGCTAAAAGTGGTGGAGGAGACCAAAGTATGTGCAGAAAGAAACCGAAGTATGTGCAGAACTGGCTAAGAGAAAGGCAAGGTACAGAGTAACAGGAAAATAAAATATTAAGTTACTGATGTGGAAAATAAAAGTACAAAGGCGGAAGACCTGTGTGAAAGATATAAAAAGTGGTTGAAAGGAATTCAAACAGTGGGATAGGGGAGGTTTTTAAGATTGTACTGCATTGAACTCTACAACTTTGTTCCACGGACTCATGGCTGTTTTAATATGCAGTGAGATGAGATTCGGGCAGAAAAGGGGAGGATTAACAAACAAGAAATGGAAAGTGACAGGAGCAATCCACCATCTGAATGGAAAAAAAGGTGGGGGCTGGAAAGATTTACCACAGGTCTCAATAAAAAGGTGGGTTGAGTAATCAGAGACTCAGTGACAGGGACAATCAAGTATTGAATGAGGCTTTCGTCCCTATGACAATGGACAAAGTTTCAGTTACTTTCTTATATAAACAGAAATGCAATGAAAGGGATATGAAGAAATGCATCCTCAACTTTGTCTGTAATATGAATGTGAAAATCCTTCCCAGAGTTTAAACCAGTAAACTAAAGCTATTTGCCAAATATCACAGGAAAGAGCAGGTGGGTTTTGTTAAAAGGCAGTTGCCATCTGACCATTGCAGGGCATTGAAAACTTTTATAATTTTTGCTGAACGGAACTGCGGAGGATGGGCTAGGTTGGCACTTATACGTTCAAAAAGCATTTGATTGTAAGCCTTGGGTATTTCTGCTTGATATTTAGGGCAAACTGCAGGACAGGGTAAATGGTTGCAAGACAATAAAGCATTGTATAGTTCACTTTGGATGAAATTACAGTTAATGGAGGGCTGTTAGACAATGTGGCACTAAAGTAGTGCAATCAACAAGGATGTATGCTATTATTGTCTCTCTTTCTTATGGTTATTGAGACATAGGTAAGAAAGCTTTGAAGGTTATTAAGAGACATAGATCAGGTGTGGATGCTATCATTTGTTGATGGACTGCATGCTGTTGGAAAATGTGCACGAACAGCTACCAGCCATACTGCAGGATTTTTCAGATTTTGGAAAGAGTTCTGATCTGTGTTTCCATCATAAACAATCAGTGGTGTTAAGAATAAGGGAGAGAATAGAAGACAAGACTGCCATGGGTGGCATGTGGTGGGAATTATTTAGGTTCAGGTTATTGGAGTTTTTCTCCCTGAGCCTCCACTGAAAATGGGCTTCTACCCAGTCAGACTTTCCCAGTAATCAAATGTCAATAAGTAGACACATACATAAATAAATACTGGGGTGGTCAGATGTGCAAGGGACCGAAACTGGGAGTTTCCTCACAGAAACACTTGTAAAATACTAGACACTTGAGTGAGGAAGGATAATACTTTGAGGAGAAAGGACTAATCAGGTCCATACATTAGTTTTGCCTTGAGGTACTGTACTTAAAGGTATATGCACAGATAACTGCAGGAGAAGATAACATTGCAAATTCTAAAGATATATGACAAATTTATTTGCAAAGGAAAATGAGGACTTTAATAAGGATACAACTAGGGTTTAGAAGAAGAAAGGAGGACAGGGTCCTGACGGCAAGAGGTATACAACAGCTAAAGTAAAGCAGAATTTAAATGGTCAGGAGTAGAGACAGAGAGATGGGTGCAAAGAGGGAATACTGGGGTGGTTATGAAAAGGGTAAGAGAAGATATTAAACAGGTTCCACTGAAGGATACAAGGAAGCAATGAAGACTGGCAAAACTGAAGCTATGAATGTAAGGTTTCTCTACAGAGGGAAGAGGCAGACAAAGTTCAAATAATAGCTAACTATTAACATCAACAGATTACAGATTTAGGAAGGCGAGTTCAGGCATGGGAAGGAGTTGTAAACAGAGTCTGTGATGCTGTGGGTAACTGGCTATCATACAGCTGCTAAAGGGCCAAGGTGGAGGAGATGAGTAAATAGGAGGATGGCAACATGGAGAAGAAAGCAAGTTGTGAGAGGAGCAAAACTACTTAGAAAATACAGGATTCATTTCTATACACAGATAGGGGTTAGAGAGGCCGGAGAGGGGATGATTAAGTTGCAGAGGCAGTGAGTTAGAGGGGGAGAAATATGCTGAGAAGTTCATGCCTTTTAGGGTGAAGTATGGAAGACTGCTCATGTACTGCAGAATTAAGTCTGGGGGGGGGGGTATTTAAGAGGTTGGGAGATTATGACCCTGGCATGATTTTTTAAGGGGAAATAGAGACAGAAGTCAGACTGCTGCCAATGAGGAGACAGTAAAGTTGATAAGCTTTAAATGTGGTGAACATAGGTGGAGATTTGGGAGCAGGCTCAGTGTGGCAGGATATTTTCTAGTACGCAATTCCAAACATTTGTGAATTTTGTTTCTTTAGGGTGGATATAGAAGGCCTTGACTTGGACTTGGGAGGGGAAGGTCGAACTTCAGATTGCCAAAGGGAATGTGAAAAAAAGACAACAGTGAAAACAGAGGCAGCTTAGGAATGGAAAGATGAAGTACAGATGGAGGAGAAAGAGGTAAGATATGAAAAGGGTGTGAAAGCCGTAAGAATACATTACGGGTGAAGAAAACACAAAGCTAAGAAAGGAGAGGAAGGAAAAGGGTCGGATAAGAAAGACACTAGTGAAGGGAAATGTGTCACCTATTGTTTGAATTGCATTCATTAAGATATGAAGTTTTGTAGTTCATTTTCATTAAAATCCAAATTTATGCATAGTGCAAAGAATGGTATAAGATTTTGTATATAATTATCATGTTAATATGGAAAAGAAGACTTGGAGATGTTAAGAGTTTATGAAAATGGTTAAAAGTTTTAAGGATTGGTGCTCTATATATTCATATACAATATATATATATATATATATATATATACATATATATATATATATATATATACATATACACACACACACACACATATATATATATATATATATATATATATATACACATACATACATATGAATAGATATGAACTGTGCTAGCTAGAACTTTGTAAATAATTATATGTAATTTGTGAATATCAAACTAATTTATGCAAGATGCTTGTGTTACAAATGTATTAGAACTCCATGTCATGTGTAAGTCAAACTGCTTTGTACAGATGTTTGTGTTGAAAAGGTGTTTGGAAAGTGCTTGTTTGAAATGCATCAACAGTGTTTCCTGCTGGAATGAACAGAAATGTACATGGACTATTGTAACTGTTTAAATGTATATGTTTTGGCAGAGGAAACTTTAGGGTAAACCTCAGTCCAGCAAACTTTAGAAAAATATCTGAATTTAAATCACTTTATAGGCTAGGCCATAAAAATGCTTCACTGCAGCCAGAGACACAAAATCTGTACTGGGAAGCTTTCTGTATTGTCTTTGGGGTGAACTAATGGTTACCTCAGAAGCATTAAGGAATGCAATTGTTTTAAGACTTCCAGCACCTGCCAAAGGTCTGAGCAAAATCATTTATCTAGGCATTTTTATAGGTAGATGCTAAATACTGCCAGCTGCCAGCAATGGGGGTTTGCATGAGAATTAGAAGTCAGATGTCCAGAAATTATGTCATTCTGCAAGCTAATGCAGCAGTAACATTTTAGATATTATTTTGAGAAGTCTCCTAATGAGACAGGGCATTATGCATTCTGCCTTGGAATTGACAAGAATAACAATTCACCACATCTGCCCTGCTCCAAGTAAGTTATTAGGTATAGCAACTCCCTTAGATACAGACAAGAATATAGCAAAGCTTAGGTTAGATTTTGTTTTTATTTGTGTCAGCCTGTACTGCAATGTTATTTTAAATATTTTCTGTGGTTTTGAACTCTGATCTCACTGTGAATATATACTTAGTTTTGTCTTGTTCTTTTATTATTTATTATTAAATATATTTAATCATTTCATTGTGGCTGGTCTGTGTAGAGATATTTAAGTTTTGAGAGTACTTGTATATTGAATTGGTGACACTATGTGGGCCACTCCTAACAGCCTTGGCACTTGGTCAAACTACCATTTGTATTAGCATTAATATTACATAGTAAAATTGGACACCCTTTGTTAAGGACCCTAAAGTAGCTGATAAGGAGTGCCTGGTGGCAGTGGTAACTACTTAATAGTCTGGACAGAAGGGAGCACAACTACTAAACCTGTGCCAGCCTTTTCCAGGTGTGCATGTGTTAAATCACACATCAAAGATTGTGTCAGCTACTTGGGCTGGGACACAAGACACTGGTTGGACAGTGAGGCTGCTGGAGGTCTTGGCTTGGTCACTCAGCTGAGATCTTATAATGCTATAGCTGTGCCAGTGGGAAGTCTTATTGGGGATCTGGCGAAAGAGGGAAAAAACAGCCCCGGACTAACTGTAGTCTCTGTGTGCTCCTATTTATTTACTAACATTTGTTGAGCAGGAAAGTCCACTGGGTCAGAAACCCATTTTCAGCGGAGGCTTGGGAAGAAAAGCTCCACAATACATTACAGTGATAAGTTTGACATAGGCTTTAAAAGTATTATATGTTATAAAATGTGAGCAATTCAGAGAAAAGAAATATATGTCTACAATACTATTTACAGGGTTTACAGAAGTCTAGATAGAATTTACAAAATGTACAGAAGTCTTCACAAGATGAAAGAGAAAAAGCACATTTCAAGTTAGTATACTGTATGGAGGTAATTACCCAATGGTTATTATGAAAGACTGGGTTTACATAGTTAAGGCAACCCAATGAATGGCAAATGTGTTTTTCTTTTTTGACGAGGTTTGTTTCTGAGGCAGAAGCAGGATGGATTATTTAGATAATAACTGGGATTCAGCAAGCAGCCATGCAGGAATAAGTTATTCCTGCACGGCAAGGACTGTTCCTGTATAGCACGGCAGCGCACCTTGCATATTAATGAAGGCATGCTGCCTGTGCTGTTAAATGGACACGGAGCTGTGTACGAGTACAGGGGGTGTGTCTGAGAGCAGAGCTCTCAAAATACACATACATACATATATACATATATATATATATATATATATATATATATATACTGAGATGAGTGAGAACGCTCATAACACCCCCAAACCATCAGGAAAACAAAAGCGGTCAAAGGCAAAAGGAACCAATG